>NC_064620.1:344355285-344655285 GCF_023898315.1 Schistocerca nitens | reverse complement strand
CAGAAGTCCACGATCCGATTGGAAGTGACCACCTACCTGTACTCCTCACCATCTCCTACACACAATCGCATCTCCCTGCACCCCATCTCAGTCTCCATGCAAGAGTTATCCAAGATTACTTCCGGTCCAACTGGAATCCCTTCGAGGAATCCATAGAAACCCAGATTCAGAGCCACCTCCTGGCCTTCCAGCAACCTGACGATACCACTCACGCCACGTCCTTCCTGCAGCAGACCTTGTCAGAGGCTACATTCACCCAACCGCCGCTGTCAACTTCAGAGACAACTCAGGAACATAGTAAAAAAAGAAAAGCCACCTGGGGTTGGCGCCAGACATGCATATATCAAACTGAACACTGCACTCCCATTAACTCTTCCTAGTACTGGAAAGCAATCCATCGATCATCCCGTATCTCACTACCCACTCCTTCACAACAACCACCCCTTATCTGACAACCTGAGTAAAGCTTTGCATCCTACGACTGACATTTTCTCCGTCCTTGATGACTCTCATTTTGATTACTAATTGTTTCTACCACTCACGAACATACAAACACTGCTGTACCACCCCTGGTTTCCAGATTCCAGCTTCCAAACCATAAACAGATTTAAATCCACCAATTACAGCGCACGATATAAAACAAGTACTCCACAACAAACGCAACACTTCCGCAGTTACGAATCAGTTATTTATCTACACCTTAAAGAACATCCCTTTCCTTTCTAGTCATCTTTGCAACACTTTCCACCACTATCTACTCCACAGGTTCCTATCCTCAACTATGGAAAACCTCTAAAAACCTCCAAAATCCTACTTTTTCTCAAATTGCGTAAATCTACTACTGATAAGTCCTCCTGAGACCCGGTCTCCCTCACTTCAGTGTTTGGCAAGGTCTTCGAATCTATCCTTTCCCGACGCATGCATCGACACCTATTGTTTTAGTAGAGGCATGATATTTTCAATAACTATCAGGCCAACAGTTACTATAGTTCGTTTAGATAAAAGTTCGCGAGTAATCTTCAGAACGTCAATTACTGGGAAACCGCAGTTGAGGTGGCAGTCACTGAAACAAACGCAGTTTTCTTTGCGGCGTGATCTATTTACGAAATTTCAATCGCCAACTTTCTCTTCCGAATACGAAAATATTTTGTTGGCACCCACCTACGTAGGGAGAAATGAACATCATAATAAAAGAAGAGAAATCAGAGCTCGAACGGAAAGATTTAGGTCTTCCTTTTTCCCACGCGCCATTCGAGAGTGGAATGGTAGAGAAGTAGTATGAAAATTGTTCGATGAACCCTCTGCCAGGCATTTCCGTGTGAATTGCAGAGTAACCATGTAGATGTAGATGTCGATGTAGATAAGTTTATTGGTAGAATTCACATAAGGAACTTTGTAAAGTCAACTGATATTCTTTCGCACTAATACCCGTTTAATGAATGTTTGAATTGAATAAATGAGTGTGTTAAACCAAAACTTGTTTCTGTACACCTTCCATTCATGTCAAATTTATTAATTCGTCATTCTCCACCTTAGGGTCCGTAGCTAGGTCTGTAAATTCTTCCGTTATCCATTCCATTGTGCACAATAATTACAGCTTTGGCTTGAAGGGCACTTAATTAATTTTCTAGTTCAGGCAAACATTTATACGCGTAAGGAATTTTGCAAACCGTTGTCTGAATGAGCTGCAGATAACTTCTCGCTCCCTGTATTTTATTCTATGGTGAGTGAATCACGTGACAACGAAGTGAGGGAAACAAGAGGTCTTAGTTTCTTGTTCTACAGAGCACATTCACGATAAACGTTTTAATGTGGAATGTGTCAGCAGAAGAAATATTATACAGTTGTACACAAATAAAAAAAATAAAAACGCCACTTCGGCCGGCGATTTTATTTCCATGGGTAGAATATGAAAGAGTTTGATAGCTTCATATTTCTCGCCTTTCTGTGCCATAGTTAGATTAATGAAGTAACCGTTTTGTTTTTTGACTCATGTAACGTGCGTATAAAGCTCGTCTGCATTAAAAGCTTGTATCGCTTGTGTTATGCTGAAAAACAAAATTCACACAGAAATTTACGCATGTATAGATCATTACGTTCTGAGTAAGTACATTACTGAACTATAGCCTAACACCTTGTCCTTAAAATGACAATTTACAGCTGTGGAAATTTTAAGTTTGCATGTCTTTTATTTGCAGAGCGGTGTGGATATTCACTGCGGGTGCTGCTAGCCTCATCCTGCTGAGCACCTACAGCGGCCTCCTGATCTTCGCCAGGTACTTCGACTGCGATCCTCTCACCACCAAGGTACTCGTTTATAGCGTAAAGCAGTGCGCTACTGGGTAGAACCGCAGACCTTCAGACGGTGTGAAAAAGCGGCACTTAAAAACATAAAGGCGTTGTAATACCACTAAGGCAATACTGTAAGAGTCCGCCTTCGTAACTGAGTGCTCAGCACGGCTACTGCGATGGGAAGGAGCCGGGCTCGATTCACGGCACTGCTAAGGATTTTTCCTTGATGGGAGGACTGTTACAGGGTGCACTCATCCTTAATAGGCCAACTGAGCAGCTACACGACCGATTAGCGGCGGTTCCAGCGTCAAGAAATCCAATGGCCAGGTGAGCGATGTGCTGAAATATGCCTCTCCATGCCGCATTGAACGACGGCATTGACAGAGGATGACATGGCGGTCGCTCGGGCTCAGCTTGCCCACATAGGGCCAGAAAGTGGAAACGGAACAGATTTGAATACTGTGAGACGTTAATTGGCTTTCCCTGCTCACACAATACCTTTTTGATTAATGTATGACGGCGTGCTAAAAGGTACTGTCTCCGAAATTTTGGCGTTAAAACTCTTAAAGCTTTTAAATAAATGAAACGTTATTTATAGTCTACATTTTTATTCTTCATGACTACATATATATTTCTCAACATAGTCACCGTTGCGACGAACACATTGCTCCCAACGAGATACCTGTTTGTTGGAACTGTCACTGCCAACTGCTTGACTTTGTTGACGGAGTTTACAAACTCACCTCTGCTTGCACCGCTTCATCACTATCAAACGGAGATCCTTTCCCGAAGTTATTTTAAGTTTTGGAAACATGAGAATAAGGTGGCGCCACGTAGGGAGGAGGTTTGGCGACAGTGTACACAAGACGCCGGACTGTTGCAGATGTCACATCGCTAGTCGGTGGCCTGGCATTGTCTTGCTGAAAGAGAGGGTGCTTCATGAGCGGACGAATTCGAAAGTCGATTAGAGTACGCTGTTCCTCACGCATCGAGACGTAGTTACGTTACTCACCACCATGTTACACACTGGAGCCCTCTGGCAGTAGAGTGTAGCAAATATTTTGACACGAAGAGTGAAGACATAAACTATGTGATCAAAAGTATCTGGACACCTGGCCGAAAATGACTTACAAGTTCGTGGCGCCCTCCATCGATAATGCTGGAATTTAATATGGTGGTGGCGCACCCTTAGCCCTGATGACAGCTTCCACTCTCGCAGGCATACGTTCAATCAGGTGCTGGAAGGTTTCTTGGAGAATGGCAGCCCATTCTTCACGGAGTGCTGCACTGAGGAGAGGTATCGATGTCGGTCGGTGATGCCTGGCACGAAGTCGCCGTTCCAAAATATCCCAAAGGTGTTCTATAAGATTCAGGTCAGGACTCTGTGCAGGCCAGTCCATTGCAGGGATGTTATTGTCATGTAACCACTCCGCCACATGCCGTGCATTGTGAATAGGTGCTCGATAGTGTTGAAAGATGCAGTCGCCATCTCAGAATTGCTCTTCAACAGTGGGAAGCAAGAAGGAGCTTCAAACATCAATGTAGGCCTTTGCCGTGATAGTACCACGAATAACAACAAGAGGTGCAAGCTCCCTTCATGAAAAACACGACCGTAGCGTAACACCACCGCCTCCAAATTTTACTGTTGGCACTACACACGCTGGCAGATGACGTTCACCGGGCATTTGCCATACCCACCCCCTGCCATCGGATCGCCACATTGTGTACCGTCATTCGTTACTTCACACAACGTTTTTCCACTGTTCAATCGTCCAGTGTTTACTCTCCTTACACCAAGCGAGGCGTCGTTGGCATTTACCGGCGGTATGTGTGGCCTATGAGCACCCGCTCGACCATGAAATCCAAGTTTTCTCACCTCTCGCCTAACTGTCACAATACTTGCAGTGGATTCTGATGCAGTTTGGAATTCCTGTGTGATGGTCTGGATAGATATCTGCCTATTACACCTTACGACCCTCTTCAACTGTCGGCGTTCTAAGTCAGTCAACAGACGAGGTCGGCCTGCACTTTTTTGTACTGTACTTGTCCCTTCATGTTTCCACTTCTCTATCACATGGGAAACAGTGGAGCTAGGGATGTTTAGGAGTGTATAAATCTCACGTACAGAAGTATGACGCAAGTGACACCCAATCACCTGACCACCTTCGAAGTCCGTAAATTCCGCGCAGCGTCCCAGTCTACTCTCTCACGATGTTTAATGACTACTGAGGTCACTGATATGGAGTAGCCGGCAGTAGACGGCAGCACAACGCGCCTAATATGGAAAAAGTATGTTTTTGGGGATGTCCGGATACTTTTGATCACTTAGTCTAGAATAAAGATACAGAATGTTAATGGTGTTTGTTTTATTTAAAACTCTTTGAGTTTTCACATTAAAAATTCGGAGGCATCACTTTTCAACACACCCTTGTAATGGAAGGAATGATTCAACACAAGAGAAGAGGCCGTCTGGACGGCTGTGCAGGCATTGAAATTTACACCGATTAAAAATGTCGTAAACATACCATCTGCAGTGCTACTCATCGTATTTTATCCTGACAACTAGGCAGGATCACTGTCATACATTAGGCCACAGTAAGAATGTCTGAAAGATGTGTCGTCGGCCGATTGACTGTTTAGCGTCAACTGTCACAGGACGTATCATATTGACTTGAGACTGTAATCACACCGCAGCATTGCGAAAATATGCCCCAGTGTGATTTACACAACATTTCGCAGAAGCAAAGTCGGAACATGCACCTTTTTTTTCTATTCTGTCCAGATTTTGAAGCGTGTTGGCCCATTGTACGGTGGGTTAACGACGAGCGCCGGTGCGTAGGCCAGCGGTTTCCCACATCCGGTCTCGCTTAAGCTACACGATTCGCAAACATTTAGAAAAACGTTCTGGCACTTTCACATGGATAACACTGTGCAAAACGTATGAATTCCAAACTGCATCAGGATCCACTGCAAGTATTGTGACAGTTAGGCGAGAGGTGAGAAAACTTGGATTTCATGGTCGAGCGGGTGCTCATATGCCACACATCACGCCGGTAAATGCCAACGACCCCTCACTTGGTCTAAGGAGAGTAAGCATTGCATGATTCAACAGTGGAAAAACATTGTGTGGAGTGACAAATCACGGTACACAATGTGGCGATCCGATGGCAGGGGGTGGTGGGTATGGCGAATGCCCGGTGAACGTCATCTGCCAGCGTGTGTAGAGATGAGAGTAAAATTCGGAGTGCAGTATTATGGTGTGGTCGTGTTTTTCATGGAACAGGCTTGCACCCCTTGTTGTTTTTCGTGGCACTATCACAGGACAGGCCTACACTGATATTTGAAGCACCTTCTAGCTTCCCACTGTTGAAGAGCAATTCGGGAATGGCGCCTGCAGCTTTCAACACGATCGAGCACCTGTTCATAATGCACGTCCTGTGGCGGAGTGGTTACACGACAATAACATCCCTGTAATGGACTGGCCTGCACAGAGTCCTGACCTGAATCCTATAGAACACCTTTGGGATGTTTTGGAGCGCCGAAGTCGGGCCAGGCCTTACCGACCGACATCGATACCTCAGTGCAGCACTCCGAGCACCTGATTGAACGTGTGCCTGCGAGAGTGGAAGCTGTCTTCAAGGCTAAGGGTGGACCAGCACGATATCGAATTCCAGCATTACCGATGGAGGGCGCCAGGAAGTCATCTTCAGTCAGGTGTCCGGATACTTTTGATCACATAGGGGACGTATAAAACTTGAAAATAGATTTTCTCTGAAACTAGGGGACGTCACATGAAAATCCAGTAGCCAGGTACTACAGGTAGGACAGGTAGGACTGGTCGCTCTACAGTATACCTAAGATTCCAAAAAATCTGTGATTAACAGGTCTGACGGTACTCTTGTGAGCCATCAGCCTTTCCTTAACATTCCAAAACTGTTACAGAGGGCGTGGAGAGACATTACACCAATGGTTATCTGTGTAAAATCGTTCACATTTATCGTTATAACGCCAACCTCTTTTAATTATAACCTCTTCTATGACATACAGGTGGTGACAGGTCTCATATATAAATTTGGCAAACACCGATTTGTCGTGGTTACTAATTTAAGAATGTCAGCATGTAAACATATAAATTTTCGTCAAGATATAAGGAACATGCTTTTAGACTGTTCACAGTTGAATGGTCGAACGTACAGCTGGTTTTTACAGTTGTTATTTCAAGTTGCACTGACGTCACTTTCACGTCAGGAATACGACCAGTTTCGGAAGTTTTTTGACGGATGTTGCACAATATATAAATGTCTTTTTGATCGACATAAACCACATTATTGTGGAGCTTATAGTAATCGATATTTTCAGTCGGTGATGTGGTCATTATTGTTATGTTATGAAATCGTCCAATGTGGGAAGCTGATATAAATTATCTCCAAACAGTTATCTTTATGTCATTTAATTTGGATATAACTAGTTCTTGAGTACACATCTCATTTTCACAAGTCACGAATATCAGTTGTAAATTAAGAAAAAAAATGACAAGAAGTTATTTTTGTGGCATTTGAGCGTGAGAAGTGAATTGAAGAAACTAGTTTTAATGGCGGCTGTCTGGAGATAATTTATATCAAGTCTCCAAATTTAATCATCCACATGACCTGCTCTCATTCGTCATGAAGATGAGTATAGTCCCACATTTAGGCAACAACTTTTTATTACCCTGTTGTGAATTTGGCAGTTAACTGTTGTCTTTAATATCACTTGGGGACGTGTGGTGATTTTGAGTCTGGTCTTGGTTCACTGCGGTCACAGGTGGCGCGAGCCAAGGATCAACTGCTGCCGCTGATGGTGGCGGAGTCGCTGGGCGGTCTTCCCGGGATGACGGGCCTCTTCGTGGCCGGCATCTTCAGCGCTGCCCTCAGGTAGGTGCTCCAGAGGTATACAGCACACCTGAACTCACAGAGACTGCTGCGTTTTGTGTCGCTGCGTCGTCACTCTGGCCAGCTGCAATACGACTGTTTGTACTCTGTATGCTGTGAAATGTGTTGATTCCAGCACCTGCTACACTTTCAGCCCTCCCATATTTCCATACACGGTGATTCAGTTTCCCTATCACTATCGTTTTATGCAACCCACGATGTTACAGCTGACCTTAATAAACCACGTGCGAGAGTTTCATATTTTTTCGCTCGCTACGCTCAAACAATTAGTGCCACAGAAAAAAATGAGCAAGACCTTTTTGTAGGAAATTTAATATAGTTATCTTTTTTATTGGGATATGTTTTCGCTAGAGGCTACGATTTTTGAATTATTAAAGAAAAACATACAGAAGTGATCTTCTAAAGCACCTTTTCTCTACCCTCATCCCTTACTAGTCAGGATTCCTGGCACTCCCTCCAACCACTGTACAAAAATTCCAGACTACACGAATTCTTCCCGCATTCGACCTCCTTTGATCTCTGGTGACAACGCTACTACGCCACCATTAATGTTATTAATCTAAACGAGCCCTTGAGGATGATGAACGAAAAACGAATTTTGTAAACGTTACACTAAAAAATTTACACACATTAAAAGAGGGAAATGGATAGTTGAAGGTAAATGTAGTGGAAATTAGTGAAGTGCGATGGCAGGAGTAACAGGACTTCTGGTCAAGTGAATACAGGGTTTCGATGCAAAACCAAATAGCGGTAATGTATGAGTACGTTTAATAATGAATAAGAAAACAGGACTGCTGGTAAATTACTAAGAACAGCATAGTGAACATATTGTCATAGCCTAGATAGACACGAAGCCCACGCGTGCCACAGCAGTACAAGTTTGCATGCCAAACAGCCCCGCAGATGATTAAGACATTGAAGAAATGTATGATGAGATAAAGGAAATTATTCATATAGTTAAAGACGAAAATTTAATCGTGGCGTGGTATTGGAATTTGATAGCAGGAAAAGGAAGAGAAGAAAAAATAGTTGTTGAATATGGACTGGGGAAAGGAATCAAAGAGCAAGCTACCTGGTAGAATTTTTCACGGAGAATAATTTTGTCATCGCTAAAACATGGTTTAAGAATCATAAAAGAAGAATGTATACTTGGAACAGACCTGGAGACACAGAAAGGTTTCAGATTGATTCACATATAACAGTTAGATAGAGATTTAGGAACCAGATTTTAAGTTCTAAGACATTTCCAGTTGCAGATGTGGACTCTGACCACAAATTGTTGGTTATGAACTGCAGATTAAAACTGAAGAAATTGGAAAAAGGTAGGAAATTAAGGAGATGGTACCTGGATAATTTGAAGAACAAGAGATTATTGAGAACTTCAGAGGGAGCATTATACAACGGTTGATTAGAGAGCTGGAAAAAGAAGTACAGTAAGAGACCAAGAGATGAAATTGTGAAGGCAGTAGAGGATCAAGTAGATATAGACAAGACATAGTAGGAATCCTCGGATAACACAAGAGATACTCAATTAAATTGATGAAAGCATAAAATTTAAAAATACAGCAAACGAAGCAGATAAAAGTGAATACAAACGCTTAAAAAATGAGATTGACAGGAAGTACGAAATGGCTAAGCATGAATAGCTAGAGGACATATGTAAGGATTCAGAAGCATATTTCACTATGGGAAAGACAGATGCCCCCTACAGGAAGATTAAAGAGGCCTTTGGAGTAAGAGGAAGCAGCTGTTTGAATATCAAGAGCTCAAATGGTTAACCAGTTCTAAACAAAGAAGGGAAAACTGAAAGGAGGAAGGCGTACATAGAATGTTTATACAAGGGAGCTGAACTTGGAAGCAATATTATAGAGAAGGAAGTGGACGTAGATGAAGATGAGATGGGAGATATAATACTGTGAGAAGAATTTGACAGAGCTCTGAAAGACCTAAGTCGAAACAAGGCCCCGGGAGTGGACAATATTCCATCAGAACTACTGACAGCCTTGGGAGATCCAGCCATGACAAAAGGCTTCCATCTGGTTAGCAAGATGGATGAGACAGACGAAATACCCTCAGATTTAAAGAAGAATATAATAATACCAATCCCAATTCAGCAGTTGCTGACAGGTGTGAAAATGACCGAATTATCAGTTTAGTAAGTCATGGTTGCAAAATACTAACACGAATTCTTTACGGAAGAATGGAAAAACTGATAGAAGTAGACTCCTGGGAAGATCAGTTTGGATTCCGGAGAAATGTGGGAAGACGAGAGGCAATCTGACCCTACGACTTATCTTAGAAGATACGTTAAGGAAAAGCAAAGCTACATATTTAGCATTTATGGACTTAGAAAAAGCTTTTGACAGTGTGGACTGGCATACTCTCTTTGAAATTCTGAAGGTAATAGGGGTAAAATACAGGTAGCGAAACGCTATTTACTGCTTGTACAGAAACCATACCGCAATTGTGATAGTCGAGGGCCATGAAAAGAAAGCGGTGATTGAGAATGGAATGAGGGTTGTTGCCTATATCCGATGTTCTTCAGTCTGTACGCTGAATAAGCAGCAAAGGAAACAAAAAAAATTGGAGTTGGAATTGAAGTCGAAAGAGAAAAATGAAATCTTTGAGGTTTGCCTACGACCTTGTAATTCTGTCAGATACAGTAAAGGACTTGGAAGAGCAATTGAAGGGAATGGGCAGTGTCCTGAAAGGAAAAAGAGGATAATGGAATGTAGTCGAATTAAATCAAGTGATGCTGAGGAAATTAATTAGGAAATGATGTGTTTCAATGTCATTACGAAGGGTTTACGAGAGTTAGTCATATGGTTCCAACTATCATCTCGAATAAATCAAATTACGGCCACAAAGTTGCTGAGATTGTAAATTCTTCTCTGCATATAAACTTTCAGTGCACCATTATCCCAAACCATCCATGATTTTATGGAAACTTTGTTTTCAGAAGTCTGCATTTTGCCTGTTTAGTAAAATCACCATTTCGTCGTTCTGGAGATTTCTTCCATATAATGTTTTTCCATCAGAAGAAAGAGGAAGAATTCCATGAGTACCAAGTCAGTAGAATAAGGGAAGGAGGAGGGGGGGGGGGTGTTCATAGCCCAAAGAGGCAGTATGTATGGCTGTGTGCTGTGCACAATAAACTTGGGCGTTGTAGAGGAACAAACTCCCTTGCACAGCTTCCCGCGACGTTTTGTCTTGAATGCCTCCAGTCTCCTCATCGGAAGTTTTCGGTAGTATGGTTTTAACAGCTCGTCCGTACGAGTGTAATCTGTTAGCACCATACCACATCAGTCTCAAAAAAAAAAAAAAAAAAAAAAAAAAAAGACTCGTCATCACCTTACTCGATGATCGTTAAGTCTTCACTTTTGTAACGCGGTATGCAGATTCATAGCGAAACCTGTAAGCAATACGATACATAGACGTTGATTTTTAATAAGAGAGAAATAATTTACTCACAGTAAAGTGGTTGAGCGGTCTGATTTGCATTTTAATTTACACAGTAAAGCCTGGTGTAGGGTATTTCTTTCGCTTTGGAGGCAAGCGCAGTGCTTGTTACGAGTAGACCTTGCGCCTATCAAGGCTGCAACCCAAACTACATCCCAGTTAAGAAAGCAGCCTGCTACCTTGCAGAAGTTATACGGGGCTGCCGCGGCACGTTCGACTACAAAACGGCGACCAAAGCGCCAGCAGAGGTCGCTGGCTCCACGGATCTCTTTTTTTCTTTTACGCCAGCCACGTCATAGGATGCAAGACTGAATGTATCCTGGCACCGACGGCTGTACTTAGGGCGGTGCACGGGCTCTGCGCAGCGAGTTCCCGCATAACGAGCTGCCTGGATTAGAAAAAAAATGGCTCTGAACACTATGGGACTTAACATCTGAGGTCATCAGTCCCCTAGAACTTAGAACTACTTAAACCTAAGTAACCTAAGGACATCACACACATCCATGCCCGAAGCAGGATTCGAACCTGCGACCGTAGCAGTCGCGCTGCTCCGAACTTAAGCGCCTAGAACCGCTCGGCCACACCGGCCGGCGAGCTGCCTGGGCTGGGGCACGAATGCTTACTACATTTCCACAATCAGGAGCTCACTCCGGGGCCGTAGCTACGCCGCATTCACCGTTGGAGCCAGCATGGTCGTTCTCAATCCTTCAGCCTCGTCTCTCTGCAGAAAACGCGGCGCCGACAGGAAGACCGATTCTTGATTTTGTAATATTTCTGTGCGTGCCTGTTGTTCGGCCTCGCCGGACATAGAATATCCTTCTTTTAAACTTGGACTCCAACTATTCCCTACCGGATATTGTTGTCAGATTTAGAATTTATATGGGACTTTGTCATTATCCTAAATGTGTTGTGAACTTTGAACAGGCTTAGTTATTTTTCTAAGTGACAGAAGAACGTTACTCCGACGGTGTTTTTCTGAAGAGTGTTAAGAACTTATGATCAGTGTTGTTTTTCTATCTTTTAGGGTCAAGGCTTGGTACAGCACTTTGTTTTCCCCATTATCACACTAAGTCAGATAAGAATTGTAAAAATTTGTTTTCACCTTCCGAAGTTTGAGAAACTGTGCCTAACCAAACGAGTTCGGTTTGTTTCATGATTCCCAAGATTTTTCATTACTAAGTTGAACTGCGTTTCTCTCTATTCAAATAAACATGTTTGTTTACACGTGAGCTGTTTACTTGATTACTTCCTACGGAGGACACTTCACGCCTCGCGGTGTGTGTTGAGGACAGGTAACAAGAAAGGGCCTCGCTGGTCTGGGGAGGAGAATAGCGACCACGCCCCCCCCCTCCCTCCACCGGCATTCTTCCGGGAGACTGCCACTACGGAATTAGCTGCGTTGCATTGCAGTGACCGCTGGCTTCGCCATTCACCAGCAGCGCAAAAGCTCTAGGCTCTAGCACGACGCGCCAGCTTGGCGTCCAGCATTGGAAGATGAGAGAACACGTAACATTCCGCAATTGCCGAACGGAAACGGACCTCGGTGGGTGACAAGCGGCACCACTACATCAAAGGGAAGTGCCCCTCTGATACAGCCCACACAAGTTGCGAGTTTGGAGAGGAAGAAAGTGAGCGGGGAAATAGCCTCACATTCTGTCCTGCATCTTTCTCGCAGCCTGTCATTAGCTGTTTTCAATAGAAGACCACCATTAGTCAATTGCTCTCTGGCGTCAGATAGACATAAGGTAGCAAACACAAAGACAGGAAGAGAGGGTTTTGATTGACGCTCAAGATGTTACATTTATAGGCGGGAGTTTCTTTAACGGTAGACAGCCATACCAATAATGAGCGCCTTTAACTTACAAGAGATGGACTCTCGTAGTTTTTGGAGGGAGGGTGCGTGCTAACAGTCTTGACATACGAGGAAAAAGACTTCGACATTGGGCCAGGTATGATTTCATATCCAGATCTGATAGAGAGTACTTTGTCTTCATTGCTGTGGCAGAACACTCCGACTTGGGTTGCACTAGCTATTGTTTCAACTGCAGTCTCCATCAGTGCTGTGCTCGTAAGGCGATGAATATGAGGCTGCGCAAGGGTGCAAGCTTTGGCAGGTTGGGAAGTCGGTACTTAAATTTTCATAAGAACAATTTCAACATATCAGAACAGACAGGTCCATTGGCTCGCTCATAACATTTTATAGCCGTCTTTCAACAACCGTATTCAATGTGTAGGGAGCATCAATAATGTTCACATTTTAAATTTGTAACGAGCAGTAAGATTCCAACCCTCTCCATTTATTTTGTCAATCGTTAGCTTCAATGATGATTTCAGGTGCTCGATTTTGTAGATCGACATCACTCGAATGTTATTAGGATTGTAAATTTTGTAATTTGGCGCAAATTTTGTAATAAACCAATTAGTTCATTTAACTAGCTTTTCAATTAACGTAGATAGCCTCACCATTATTCATATTTTATGCTTTTGATTAATAAAATTTTCATTCCCCTCCTTAAGGTTCAATGCTAGAGTCGTAACTTTGATAGCGTTTTAATTGCTTTACGAACATTTTTACCCGAACTGGATCTTAAGGATGTGTCTGAGTTATGACGAGGTCTAGTGCAGTTAACTTAGCTTCCCAAGCAGACACTCGGGCTTTCGCACCTTTTTCGGCAGTGGTGAATCCACGTGTTTCCACTGCTCGCTTTCCTCTTTTCTCTCGGGATGATAGTGGTACATCCAACACTGGTCCACGGTCATTAGGAGGGTAAAGATGTCATCTGGGTTGCTCAACCACAGTTGTAATATTTCCGGTACTGTTTATGTTCGGTAGAGTATTCGAATGAGGGTGATTAGTTACGGAACCCAATGGGCGGCGATATTTGTCATGTTCAAAGACTAGTGCAAGGTCTTGAAAACTCCTCCGTGACTGGTTTTCACGTTTTACACTATCGTCTGACTACGAGCACTAGAGCCTTCTCATCTCTTGGGACTAGCGGTTCTTCGGAGAGGTGGTCCGCCACTGCGTTTTTCGTCATACAGACTTTCACCACACTTGAAGCCTCTCCGCAACCTGTCTAAGGTTTCCTATGATGTTTCACTGCTGTAGTACACTTCCATCAAATCCGTATTAATTTTTGCGGCATTGATCCTCTAGAATTGCGGAACACGAATAAGTACATGGTGTTACAGATATCAATGAATTGGATCATTTCGTCTCCTCTGCCAGCTTACTACGGTACTGTGGACAGAAACTTGAGTGTATACCACGACTACAGACATGTACCTAGAACCAAACAAACAATTAACCATGGGACTATATGTTTTCGAGGTTATAATTCTGTTGCCTCTGTTGCAGGATTGCGCAATAACGTTTTCACTTCTTAAGTTATTCCTAGTGCAGTGTCGCATAGAACGTCTTTAGCACTCATTTGGCTTGAGATATATGGATGGATCAGACTTTCTGATGACACTGTTCTTCGGCTTCTTCACATGCGTTCCAGTCTTGATTCATCGAGAAACAGCCCAAAGTTTTTACACTGATTGGTAACGTTCACATTATCCCTCCACACGTGACATGAGCACAACGGCCGTTCTAATTTATCAAGTTTGAATTCTTCTTTTCCCCTCTACTTTGGTTGCAGGACACAAAAAATGTGTTGTGTGCAATTTGGGCTCACAGGAGAGTGGTAACGGAACCCTCAGCTCCTACAATTGAAGTGGGGAACATTGGATAAAAAATTGTTTATTTTTTTCTATAAAATATTGTACAAAATTTGCTGATTAACCAATAACTTCTACTTTCAACTTAATAATTAATGCTACTGTATTAACTATGATAACATAAAATATAAAGCTACTCTTTACAACTTCTATGACACACATATCATGAGAAAATCACATTACCTTTTAAACATTCATGTGCTTTCCTAAAGTCACATTTTATGCTCTCGATACTTGTGACGATACTCAGGTACAAGTCGTAGCACTCGCGGCTGCTGTTTCTTATGGTTTGGAAATAATTTAGTATTCTTGTTGCCGTCATTTTAATAACTATGTGTAGAGCACCAATGATGCCTTCATTTTTATGCTACAGCGAAGAACTTCTACTAAGGAACTTCCTATTAAAGTCCAATCCTAATTTGATAATGTCTGGGATCTCAATGCTTTGAACACTTTGAAGATTCATTGAGAAGACTGATAAGGACAGAGTAAGAGATGTCTACCATAAACATTTATCAGTTTATTCTGAGCTTTCATTGAGAAGACTAATTGGGACAGAATAACAGACGTGTACCATAAACAGTTTAGCAGTTATTGTAAAACCACACTAGACACCATGAACGTCAACTTGATATGTATACTTATTTTAAAATAATACTAAAATCCAAATACGATGCATTGGATTCAGAATAGCCACAGAATAATGCTCCTGCTTATGTAGTTATAAAGAAAATACAGATTTCACTAGCTGCATTTCCTTCGTGTCATGAAAACATAAACTCATCACGGAAGATAAACATTTACAAGTAATAAATGACAAAAAGCCTCTGGAGCAGGGAAACATACGCCATAAGACTGTGCTTCTCGAAGTATCATTATCAAAATACAGAAATTCAAACAAATATTTTTAATTCAAATGTTTCTTGATCTTCAACGTTGAATTCTAGGCTGGTCCTTATTGGAAGCAATTCCAGACCAAGTGGTTTGAATTTTTTGTCAAGACTGCTACAGATGGCACCTGTATTTATAAGGTAATCTCTTCCATAAAAACGCCGTTGAGAATTATTTCATACATTTAATACCTAGAAGGTAACTACAAAGGGAATTTTTGCAAAAATTTTCAGTCAAAACACACACATTTCCAGAAGTGCCCATATTTGATGTTATCGTGTCAAACACTAAGCCCTAACATCGGACTGAAAATAATATTCAGCAAGAGTTCCATATAAAACCTCTGCCTACTAATTTCTACAGTGAATCAGTGAGTGAAATACGTATAAAATGTCTGCGTTGTATGAGAAGCAGATTTTTCTTTCACTTTCAAATACTTTTATTTATAAAATATATACTGAAAGTACACATGTAGATGACTTACTGAATGACTGAATATCAGGTTCGCCGCACTCTTGCGTCTTCACGATAGCCTCTGCCGGCTCAGAAGGTCATCTCTCCTTCATAAGTAACTTGTGCTCCATTTCATGCATGAATCTTACCCGTCTTTTCAGGCTTTGATTGATCAAAACCCAACTACAGACTTTAACGTTAATGATAGAGGATTAGCATGTGCTATGACGCCAGCTTTTAAGCAAAACTCGTTTCTTTTGACTTACGAACCTCCAGTGGCAGTTGGTTATCTGGCTAGTACTCGAGCTAACAAGAGAAGGATCTGACTTGTGGGTCACCGATTTTGATAACGTTTTGCAAGGGCGATCGGTAGTGAAAATAGACATACGGTTTTGGCGTTTTGGTAGACAGTGTATAGTTTTTCAAAAAAATATAGGTTAATGTTGACGACGGAAAATCGTATTTTCATTTTTTATTAATATAGTATGGAGTCCAAAGCTAATAATATCCTTTTCTGTGTTTTGTGCTGTAGCTCGGCTATCCATCATTCTACGCGATCAGCAGAGCGACGTTGGCGGTCTAGCGATCGAAGCGTTAGACAACCAAACCGCTGGTCTGTGTCCAATTTTTGATCGTATTCTTTCTTTCATTTGGTATTTTTTTAGGTGTGTCTAAAAATATTCTGATTGTCGAAATACTTTTCTTTGCCTTTTTTCGAAGTAAAACATCGGGAAGTGTGATTAATAATCACGTGACTATATATAATGTATTGGCAGTTGTTTTTTATGATGACACATAGTACAAAAGTACCGAGTGATCAAAAAGTCAGTATAAATTTGAAAACTTAATAAACCACGGAATAATGTAGATAGAGAGGTAAAAATTGACACACATGCTTGGAATGACATGGGGTTTTATTAGAACAAAAAAAAACAAAGTTCACAAAATGTCCGACAGATGGCGCTGGACAGCAAAACTGCTACCGTGACGGGTGAGAGGTACGCCGATATGTTACAGAATCGCATCATCCCCAGCCTGAATCATAAACACCTGCTGCAACGTACGATGTTTATGCAGGATGGCGCTCCACCCCATATTACTAGACGCGTGAAAGATCTCTTGCGAGCGTCGTTTGGTGGTGATCGTGTGCTCAACCGCCACTTTCGTCATGCTTGGCCTCCCAGGTCCCCAGTCCGTGCGATTATTGGCTTTGGGGTTACCTGAAGTCGCAAGTGTATCGTGATCTACCGACATCTCTAGGGATGCTGAAAGACAACATCCGACGCCAATGCCTCACCATAACTCCGGACATGCTTTACAGTGCTGTTCACAACATTATTCCTCGACTACAGCTATTGTTGAGGAATGATGGTGGACATATTGAGCATTTACTGCTTTGTCTTACTTTGTTGTGCTAATTATTGCTGTTCTGATCAGATGAAGCGCCATCGCCACCTGTCGGACATTTTTTGAACTTTTTTTTTCTAATAAAACCCCATGTCATTCCAAACATGTGTATCAATTTGTACTTCTATACCTACATTATTCCGTGATTTATTCAGTTTTCAAATTTATACTGACTTGTTGATCACCCGGTACATCTAAAGTATATCATTGGGTAATTATAACTGATCGTCTAATCGTGCGCTTCTCGCAGTCAGTGGGGTGAAGCTGATCATAGAAACATGCAAAACATGAATGTTTCCCGCACCATGCCCAGCACACGTATGAAATCTTGCCTCACTGAAATGCTTTCTGGAACACTGTTCGTCGAAAACATATCTGATTCACATTGTTAAAAACAAATCTGTATTATACCATCTGACATGCAAACCAAGTGCATAAAAGCACATCTTAGGCGCAGACAGCTGGTTATGGGCGAACGTATGAATTTTGATACAATCCTCCCTGTATTATAATTCTCTGCTCTACTGTGATTCTGTGTGATTCTGAAGTCGTGTGCCGAAATTCTTTACTTGTACGAAGATGTAAACTTCACACGGTCGACAAAAAGAGGTACATTTCAGTGGTATCACTGTGCACATTGGCTGAGTATCATCATCTACGAAAGTCATATTGTAGCGCGTCATGTATCAGGAAGATAATAACTATCAGCACAATATGTATACTTATTTGATTATTAATCACACCTCTCGATGTTTTAATTGACAAAAACAAAGAAAGGTACTCACATGATCAGATACATCGAATGAAAAAAAACCACGATCAAGAATGGAACACGGACCAGCGGTTTGGTAGCCCAACGCCTCGACCGCTCGACCGCCGGCTTCGCTCATCTAGACGCATAGAGTGACGGATACCCTAGCCGCAGCATGAAAACCACGAAAACGTTAATAACTTGAACATTATTAACTTTTTACCCTATGTTATATCAATGAAAATGTTTGGTTTTATGCCTTTCGATGTATACAACTTATCTTAGAAAATAGATTAAGAAAAGGCAAACCTCCGTTTCTAGCATTTGTAGATTTAGAGAAAGCTTTTGCAATGTTGACTGGAATACTCTCTTTCAAATTCTGAAGGTGGCAGGGGTAAAATACAGGGAGCGAAAGGCTATTTACAATTTGTACATAAACCAGATCGCACCTATAAGAGTCGAGGGGCATGAACGGGAAGCAGTGGTTGGGAAGGGAGTGAGACAGGGTTGTAGCCTATCCTCGATGTTATTCAATCTGTATATTGAGCAAGCAGTGAAGGAAACAAAAGAAAAATTCGGAGTAGGTATTAAAATCCATGGAGAAGAAATAAAAACTTTGAGGTTCGCCGATGACATAGTAATTCTGTCAGAGACAGCAAAGGACTTGGAAGAGCAGTTGAACGGAATGGACAGTGTCTAAAAAGGAGCATATAAGATGAACATCAACAAAAGCAAAGCGAGGATAATGGAAAGTAGTCGAATTAACTCAGGTGATGCTGAGGTAATTAGATTACGAAATGAGACACTTACAGTAGTAAAGGAGTTTTGCTATTTGGGGAGCAAAATATCTGATGATGGTCGAAGTAGAGAGGATATAAAATGTAGACTGGCAATGGCAAGGAAAGCGTTTCTGAAGAAGAGAAACTTGTTAACATCGAGTATATATTTAAGTGTCAGGAAGTCTTTTCTGAAAGTATTTGTATGGAGTGTAGCCGTGTATGGAAGTGAAACGTGGACGATAAATAGTTTAGACAAAAAAAGAATAGAAGCTTTTGAAATGTGGTGCCACAGAAGGATGCTGAAGATTAGATGGGTAGATCACAAAACTAATGAGGAGGTATTGAATAGAATTGGGGAGAAGAGAAATCTGTGGCACAACTTGACTAGAAGAAGGGATCGGTTGGTAGGACATATTCTGAGGCATCAAGGGATCACTAATTTAGTACTGGAGGGCAGCGCGAAGGGTAAAAATTGTAGAGGGGGTCCAAGAGGTCAATACACTAAACAGATTCAGAAGGATGTATGTTGCAATAGGTACTGGGAGATGAAGAAGCTTGCACAGGATAGATGAACCTCTTGCCAAATCCTCCTCTTGTAAGAGGTTATCTCCCATAAACGAGCTCAAGACGAGGACATTGTATTTGGTATGACTTGTGGGGGGTTGGTCCAGGTTGGGTTGTCAAAAGGAGCTGGTCAGCTCGCTCGCATTGCCAGCTCTCTACCAGTATTGAGGCCATTGACCTGTCACGTCATCCGACCAACGTGATCTGTTAACTGAGAACGTTTTCACTTGAGACGGACGTAAACAGCATACCTACATTAGAAAACAAATGCATTTGTTATGCAGAAGTAATATTTTGCGAAGGTAATGGGTTTGCTTCCTCTCTGGATTTTCCGATTTTGAATGCCCGGGGGCGCACTTTCTCGTTAATAAGCCCAGACATCTTTTTAAAAATGGAATAGAACCAAAATGAAGGAGAACCCAAGAAAAATATAATATATGCCATACAACAGCAACGCTAATGAGCAGCTCGTTTTCTTATCATTGTAACAAAATGAGAAGACACTTTCTGCATCAGAGGCATCTCACGACAGCTTGTCGGTTTCTGCTGCACAGCTCAATGTCTACGGCGCTCAACTCAATGGCGGCCGTGGTGTTTGAGGACTTCTTTAAGACGTTCTTCCCGCGACGGCAGCTGTCTGAGCGCCAGGCAGACATCCTGATGAAGGCCGTGGTGGTGGTCTTGGGATCCATCTGCACGGCGCTGGTTTTCGTGGTGGACAGACTTGGCTCTGCTGTTCTACAGGTAACTTGTCTAGTTTCCAGAGTCAATAACGATTAACGTAGAATACGTGTATATGTGCATAACAATATTAAACTTTATACGCAATGAAAAACATGAATTATAACTTAATATGTCTTTAACTTGAACCAGGTACATGCTATTTGATGAACTTTTTCCGAAACGTTGGACTGCTTAGTTCTGAACGGGTAGAAGCTGGTAGTACTTGGGAGACTCTGAGCCGTGGGGCGAGAATGGCTGGCATTTGGTGTAATTAAGGGAATTTTATTATTAACTATTCATTGTATTATTAAAATCATGGAATTTTTTCCTAAGCTTTCATCCACGTGTCCATAACTCAGTGCTATGATAGTATGACTTATGAATGACTAATTTTTATACGACACACGAATCACATATATAATTATGTAGACTGTATCATCCATGTTTCGAATCTGCATCAATATCATCTAGTTCACTGTCGTCATGTGAGATGATTAAGGGTACCTCTGATCGAGATTCAGATGACAAAATGGTTCAAATGGCTCTGAGCACTATGGGACTTAACATCTGAGGTCATTAGTCCCCTAGAACTTAGAACTACTTAAACCTAACCAACCGAAGGACATCACATACATCCATGCCCAAGGCGGGATTCGAACCACGACAGTAGCGGTCGCGCGGTTCCAAACTGTAGCGCCTAGAACCGCTTGGCCACACCGGCCGGCATTCAGATGACAAAAATTCATATTTTCTCGTTCTGTCTTAGCAGGACCTGCTCTCCTATGGCTAATTATTTGTTGCGTTTCGATCTTCTCATTTTCTTTGATCGTCTGTTCTTTAACTTTCAACCCCTCGTTGTACCGTGTAACTGACAGAATTGTGCACCATTGCTTTACTCTGTTTGTGGCTCTACAACTATTACTACATTAACAACAGTATAATACACAATACTGTGGTGTTTTGTGACATTCTTGTCCGTTGCCAGCCGTATTATCCCACTGTGCATTTGTTTACTAAATACGTTAAAAAATTAGTATAAAATGCAGTCTATTCAGTTATCATTGGGTGTGGAAATATATGAAAATTGTTCCTATTATACGGGCGTTTAATAACAGATTACACAGATAGTCTTGCCTCTTAAAAATCACAATAGAAAAATTAGAAGAAACGGTGACAAAAGTTATGTCATTTCACTGCCCTACCTCACCATCAACTGATGGCTTGTTTATGCTGCCCAACGAATTGTATCAACAGTAACTAGGGTGCAGAATCCTTCAGGAACATATTTATTTAGAAAATGACAAGATACAGCTATTTGTCATGTTCCCTGTCACATAAAATACCCCCCCCCCCTTTCTCCTAATGTTTTTTGTCTGGTTACCGCCAAGACTACAAGTTTAGCAATAACGATATTACATGTGCCTCTATAGCATCCAATACACCATGTACTGAATGTTATTTTGTGCCAACAGACTGCTGTTCCAAAATGTCGGATAAAGTAGTCCTGAGACCACTTTGAGAGCTCCCTCCAACTTGTATGATAATTTGATGACGCTTTTCCTTACTGGAGACCATCTCGCAATTCTAACGGCACGACACCACAGTGACAAGGAAGCACTGTCTACAGAGGCTACCTGCTGACTTGGTCCGGCCACTAACCCCCCCCCCCCCCCCCCCGCCCTTGGCGAAGACTTCACTTAGAATTCGCCTCATCTCTACTAATGACTCTTCTTTGTCAAGCAGTCACATCCACAGTCACACATAAACTGATTTACTCTTACTTAACATGAAATGGATTATTAGAAACTGTCCTCATTTGAATACATAAACGTTTCTGCAATAGAACAGAATAATTGATACATACATCAAGTAAAATATACATATTTTTGAACCTTGATTACTCCGGAGAAAGCAGCAAAGCAAGACGACACAGCAGGGCCCAAAGGTCCTAGAAATTCACACAACAGAACTTACGGTTGAACAGAAAACAATAACCCTTATTGAACACTGTACAGAACATCTTGACATCCTAACAGAATCCACATATTATTTCTCGCGAACAATTGACATCTCCAGTGTTTGATCCCCAAGAGACTTTATTTATATAACTGACCTGCAAATCAGCATCTTATTGCAGACAGAGTTAATAGAAATAGCAAGACCCAGAGTATTCCGAATACTGACACTGCAAATATGTAACCTGCTCACTCATGGAGCAGACCATGGCCAAAAGACCAAGAGTTCGAGTCTCGGTCCGGCACACAGTTTTAATCTGCCAGGAAGTTTCAATCCAGATTCTGCTTACAGCATCATGATGGTCGCATCCGTGTTTGGCGACATCGTGGTGAACGCACATTGGAAGCGTGTATTCGTCATCGCCATACTGGCGTATCACTCGGCGTGATGGTATGGGGTGCCATTGGTTACACGTCTCGGTCACCTCTTGTTCGCATTGACGGCACTTTGAACAGTGGACGTTACATTACAGATGTGTTACGATCCGCGGCTCTACCCTTCATTCGATTGCTGCGAAACCCTACATTTCAGCAGGATAATGCACGACTGCATGTTGCAGTTCCTGTACGGATCTTTCTGGATACAGAAAATGTTCGACTGTTGCCCTGGCCAGCACATTCTCCAGATCTCTCACCAATTGAAAACGTCTGGTCAATGGTGGCCGAGCAACTGGCTCGTCACAATACGCCAGTCACTACTCTTTATGAACTGTGGTATCGTGTTTTAGCTGCACGGGCAGCTGTACCTGTACACGCCATCCAAGCTCTGTTTGACTCAATGCCCAGGCGTACCAAGGTCGTTATTACGGCCAGAGGTGGTTGTTTTGGGTACTGATCTCTCAGGATCTATGCACCCAAATGCGTGAAAATGTAATTACATGTCAGTTCTAGTATAATATATTTGTCCAATGAATACCCTTTTATCATCTGCATTTCTTCTTGGTGTAGCAATTTTAATGGCCAGTAGTGTATTGTTTAAGCTACGCAATGAGGTGCTTCCCCAATTTGAGAGAGAGAAATTTCTTGTTTGCGTCGTTTTTCGTCTGGCCGGCGCTATTCCTTTCCCCACGAAAAGGGAGAAAGAAAGGATTAGTATTAACTGCCACATAACTTTCCCTCGTGAATCGGCGACATCTTTTGCTGCAAGGGCTTTCTCCAGTTTCCTTGGGAGACCTTGGCAAGAAGGCTAAAGAATTATCTTCGCATTGACTGAACGCACAGCGTTGTTCCCGAACTACCCTTTTTACAAAGTAACCCCCGTCATATTAACTCGCAATTCTGGAGACCTGGTATCACACGCAACTGTCCGGCACCACAATGACGAAGCGGCGTTGCCGACAGAGTTTAGCTGCTGACGTGTCCGGGTCACTGCAGTCCACTGGGGTGGGCCCTCCTTAGAAGTCGCCTCATCCCTAAGGACATGGATGATGCCTGAAAATGACGTTCCAGACTGCCCCTTCCGTGGATCACCCATGTCTTCTGTGGATATGTACAATTCATTAATTAAGGAAAGACGCAGCTAGACTGTTAGACAAGAAATTAAATGAGATGGGTGTTAACAGCTCGATGCTCACAGTCACTATCACACCCACGATAAAAACCAATAGATTTCAAGATATCGGCTCAATCAACACAAAGAATTCCAAAAGCTGGTGGAATAAAAAATGAAATTTGGAAGGCTATCGTATTTCAACTGTGTAACGCAGTTTAGTTATGCCGTCCATGATGTTGACACTTGTTAATGACGTGTGCTTAATTTTACTTAAGAAATTGATTTAAAGTTTAATCCTGATTAAGGAAACGGCAGTTTGAACTGAATAAAACAACGAAATAGATTCTTGAATTTTTAAAATATTGTACTTCTTTATGTTATAATCACATTCCGCTATCGTTGTTGTGGTTAGTAAGTTTAGACTGGCTCCCATATACACACCTGGAAATGGAAAAAAGAACACATTGACACCGGTGTGTCAGACCCACCATACTTGCTCCGGACACTGCGAGAGGGCTGTACAAGCAATGATCACACGCACGGCACAGCGGACACACCAGGAACCGCGGTGTTGGCCGTCGAATGGCGCTAGCTGCGCAGCATTTGTGCACCGCCGCCGTCAGTGTCAGCCAGTTTGCCGTGGCATACGGAGCTCCATCGCAGTCTTTAACACTGGTAGCATGCCGCGACAGCGTGGACGTGAACCGTATGTGCAGTTGACGGACTTTGAGCGAGGGCGTATAGTGGGCATGCGGGAGGCCGGGTGGACGTACCGCCGAATTGCTCAACACGTGGGGCGTGAGGTCTCCACAGTACATCGATGTTGTCGCCAGTGGTCGGCGGAAGGTGCACGTGCCCGTCGACCTGGGACCGGACCGCAGCGACGCACGGATGCACGCCAAGACCGTAGGATCCTACGCAGTGCCGTAGGGGACCGCACCGCCACTTCCCAGAAAATTAGGGACACTGTTGCTCCTGGGGTATCGGCGAGGACCATTCGCAACCGTCTCCATGAAGCTGGGCTACAGTCCCGCACACCGTTAGGCCGTCTTCCGCTCACGCCCCAACATCGTGCAGCCCGCCTCCAGTGGTGTCGCGACAGGCGTGAATGGAGGGACGAATGGAGACGTGTCGTCTTCAGCGATGAGAGTCGCTTCTGCCTTGGTGCCAATGATGGTCGTATGCGTGTTTGGCGCCGTGCAGGTGAGCGCCACAATCAGGACTGCATACGACCGAGGCACACAGGGCCAACACCCGGCATCATGGTGTGGGGAGCGATCTCCTTCACTGGCCGTACACCACTGGTGATCGTCGAGGGGACACTGAATAGTGCACGGTACATCCAAACCGTCATCGAACCCATCGTTCTACCATTCCTAGACCGGCAAGGGAACTTGCTGTTCCAACAGGACAATGCACGTCCGCATGTATCCCGTGCCACCCAACGTGCTCTAGAAGGTGTAAGTCAACTACCCTGGCCAGCAAGATCTCCGGATCTGTCCCCCATTGAGCATGTTTGGGACTGGATGAAGCGTCGTCTCACGCGGTCTGCACGTCCAGCACGAACGCTGGTCCAACTGAGGCGCCAGGTGGAAATGGCATGGCAAGCCGTTCCACAGGACTACATCCAGCACCTCTACGATCGTCTCCATGGGAGAATAGCAGCCTGCATTGCTGCGAAAGGTGGATATACACTGTACTAGTGCCGACATTGTGCATGCTCTGTTGCCTGTGTCTATGTGCCTGTGGTTCTGTCAGTGTGATCATGTGATGTATCTGACCCCAGGAATGTGTCAATAAAGTTTCCCCTTCCTGGGACAATGAATTCACGGTGTTCTTATTTCAATTTCCAGGAGTGTATGACTGACTGTGATAAAAGGGTCTTCCTCATTTAGATTTGGTTTAGTAAATGTCGTGACAAACTATGTATTGAGATATTACTGTAGTGTCGCAGTAGCATTCTCAAAAGCCTCTCCAAACCACTCTGTTTCGTCATCCTTCGTCTTCCATCAAAACAAAACGTGACACCTAGACGTGAGATGCGATAGGGACGGCGGGCGGAAGGCAACTGAGACTCTCCCCTCCACCGTTGTAGCCGCACTCGTTCATCGCCACCGAGCACGGCGCAGGACTAACGAGACCTGAACTCTGAACCGGCAGGTGTAAGTATCTGGAGCCCGCGGAAGACGCTTTATTCTGTTAGCATCACCTTATGATGGAAGATTGGTTGTCCGCCGAAATATGACGGAATTTCGACGATCGTATCTGGCAGTACACCCGAGACCATAGAAGCAGCATACAGGCCGGAAAAGCCTCAGATCACACATCAGCAGGAGTGATTCTGTCTCCTAAAATGCAGTGCAAAACGTTTCCTTTCTTCGTATTTTCTTCATAACTGTTCATCAAATTTTTAATGCTACATATGTTTCCAGTTTCACCTACACTCATAAACAGCCTACTTATAATAAAAAACCGGAAATAGACGTATCATATCAAGAATTTTCGGTTCACTATATAAGAGGTGATCGTATCTAAATACATAAGTCATACTTTTGAATGTCACAAGTATTGTTTTAATACTTTTACACTGTGAGACTAAGTTAAAGACGCGATTTTGGGCTTAAACACTCTCAGTGGAAAACAAGGAAGCCAAAGTGTTATATGTGACTCAACACTGTGTTTAAAAAATATTACGATTATATGCACTTATGAAGCTGATTTTCAGATTCACAATATATATATATTGTGTGTAATACATTTGTCTTATTTTTGGGTACTTATCTTTCAGATGTCCATGTCTCTTAGTTCAATGACCAATGGACCATCCCTGGCCCTATTTACAGCTGGAATGTTCTTCCCGTGGGTCAACACAAAGGTAAGGGATGGTGTAGAACCCTCAGGTCCTTAAAAAATAAGATCGCTTGCTTATGTAACTAACTCACAGATCATAGAAGTAGTCACAATTACCAGATTCTGTCATACGGTAAAGTAATGGAAACTATATAACACACAATCGATAAATAGGCAAATCCCTATAGAAAGCAGACTTTTATTGACTAAAGAGGTTTTTCTACAAAAAACCTAAGTTCAGATATTTTTATCTTCGTATTGGCCAACTAGGAACATATAACAATAGTGGGGCAGTGGGGATATGAACCCAGTGACCTGAAATTTTCCTACCTCAGAGGCAGATGGGACAAAGGGGCCTTACCTCCTTTTGTAAACAGTGGTATCTCTGCTATGTTTATGCTAGTCTAATTTAAGACTCTAATGTACACAAATCACTTCGCTGTGGCCCCTTTATAAATAAAGACGTCACTTGATCTTGGCCCTTTTGTAACAAACCATGCTCATGGTGTCTTAAGTTATCTTTATGGAAGTGTAATTTATGACGCTAATGTAAACAAACTGTACACCAATGCTCTAAACATTTATTTATTTACGTCCAGATTTCTACCCATCTGACGCCTTGCGAGCTGCAGCCTGAACCCTCTATCCTTTTATATCCTCTCTGCCCCACTCCTGTAGGTCAGCTGAGTGGTGTAAAAATAACAGAAAATTCAAAGGGGGTGTTATTCTATGGGCTAAAATATAGTAGCATATGTCACCTATAATTTATTATGCAGTTAGCTTACCGTTGGAATTTCTTTCACCCCTATCTTAATTACTATAAACCAATGCCCCAGTACGTTATTTCACTTGTCTTACTTAATATTGTCTCAGAAAATTCTGGGTAGCACAGACACCGTGGTGCAGTGGTTATGATACTAGACTGTAACCTGGATGTTCGTGAGTTCAAAACTCACCTGAACTGTAATATTTTGATTTCTGCATTCGGTTCGAGTATATTTTAGGAGTAACCACTAATTATATATACGAAGACAGTAACTTGTTCTCGAAAGAACAGTTACTGTTGTTGACCGTGCAGCTTTTCCCTGGAATAAATAATAACTAACTGAAAACCTCGGCTGCCGACAGGTGTTGTTGATATACCTGAAAATGTGTGCCCCGACCGGGACTCGAACCCGGGATCCCCTGCTTACATGGGAGACCCTCTATCCGTCTGAGCCACCGAGGACACAGATGAATAGCGCGACTGCAGGGACTTATCCCTTGCAAGCTTCCCGTGAGACATTCCCAACTGCCCACAATTCTACATATGTATTGTACCTAATAGACATTTGCCCAACCACTCATTACTCGCGCACGCTTTGGCGATTCACGTAAGAGTTTGGGCAACCTGTGCGCACTCGCACGGACGAAGGTCAATGGCTGGGTAGCCTTTAACTATATATACGAAAACAGTAGCTTGTTCTCGAAAGAGCAGTTGCTGTTGTTGACCGTGCAGCTTTTCCCTGGAATAAATGATAACTAACTGAAAACCTCGGCTGCCGACAGGTGTTGTTGATATACCTCGATGTGGACAGCTGAAAATGCGTGCCCCGACCGGGACTCGAACCCGGGATCTCCTGCTTATATGGCAGACGCTCTATCCATCTGAGCTCAGATGGAGGGATCCACAGCTGTGATAAACTGAGAAGGGAGAGGGGAAAAAGGAAAGTGGGCTGGCCGTTGTGGCCGAGCGGTTCTAGGCGCTACAGTCTGGAACCGCGCGACCGCTGCGGTCGCAGGTCCGAATCCTGCCTCGGACGTGGATGTGTGTGATGTCCTTAGGTTAGTTAGGTTTATGTAGTTCTAAGTTCCTGGGGGATAGATGACCTAAGATGTTAAGTACCGTAGTGCTCAGAGCCGTTTGAACCATTTTGAACCACACAAGTACTGGTCGAGGAAAAAATGATTATCTTTTTGCTTCTGTACGTGCCATGATCCCTTTTGTATTATTCCTGTGATCGCTACACCAGATATATGAGCTTCCTGCACTAACCGCTGTATTATTTACACAGTCCAACCACATCAACGTACAATAATCACTCACAGATGGCAGGTAGCAGCACTAGCAGTGGAGGGTACATAAAGCATGTCAAGGGGACATGGAGAACAATGTAGTTGTTGTCGTGATGTAGAAACGGAATAATTTGTCTGTCATTCAAAAGGACATGATCATTGGCATTTTGACCAAGGGTGGAAGCGTTTCCTAAACAGCTAAGTTTGCGAATTCTTCGCGAGCCATTGGGGCTAAAGTATACTACGCACAGCAAAATGGTCCTATCCAAAAGTGGGGCCATAAAACTTTGGTGAACTGTGGGCCATGGACGACAGGGGCGAGCCACAATTACGGAGCGAATAAGCGTACAATTGTTGAGTAGCTGACTAAGGGGATACCAACAGTGATTCCTCAACGACCGTTCAGCGAATATTACTGTGTATGTGCCTCCACAGCAGGTACCTGGTGTATGCACCCACGCTAATTGCTGTCCATCAGCGATGAAGGCTGGAATTTCCGCGGAAACACCGCAACTAGACGTCCAGTGAGTGGCGACAAACGGCCTTTTCAGAAGAATCACGTTTTATACTCCGTCAGTCAGATGGAAAAAACACTGCAACAGTCATAAGAAGGGTCCAGGCTGGGAGAACAGCGTCACAGTTTGCGGAACGTTTCCATAGCACCGCCTAGGCGATCTCGCCGTTCTGAAATGCACAATATATTAACACAAACATGTTTGCATCTGTCCTTGGGGAAGATGTACACCCCTACATACAGTGTGTTTACTTATAACAATGCAATTTGTCACACATCTTGCAGTTTACAAGCACGGTATGAAGAGCACCATTATGAGTTTGTCATACTCCCCTGGTCACCAAATTCAACATATTCAAACCTAATCGAGAATGTGTGGGGCCACCTCGACCATGTTGTTCATTCCATGGGTCCTCAACTGAGAAACCTAGCACAGCTGCCCATGGCACTGAAGTTGGCATGGCTCCACATCCCTGTCGGTATTTTCCACAATGCCATTGACTCTCTTCCTGTACGTCTTGCGTTGGTCCATACTGCCAAACATGGTTGTTCAGACTCTTGACAGGTGGTTTCGTTAACATAACCGGACAGTGTATATTGATGTTCCTGCTTCACAGGTCAGCCACAACCAACCAAATAACACGAGTTCTGGATTATCGGTTTTCTTAGCCACCTCTTTCTTGAATGGAATATATTTTCTTAAGATTCGTCTGTGCCAGGGAGCTGCTGTTGAATTAGATCGCTCTGTATGCTTTCTCCTGTTTTACGGTAGTTACTGTTCTCAGCAGTCGTTTAATAGAATACTGGATTTCTTCTCCTATGTATGCACAACATGTTACATTTATTTAGACCCAGTCTCTGTAGCAGTCATCAAATAGCGTTTTGTAAACCACTTCCTTCGTTGATGAATTACGTTTCCTTAAGATTTAGCTCAGCAAGGCACCTACTTTTTCTTTATGTACTTGTTCCAGTTTAGATTACTACACATGCTTATTCCTAGTTATTTTATGGTAATTACTGTTTCCAGCAATAGTGTAATAGAATACTACTGCATTTCTCCTCCTATACATGCTATATAAGTTAAGATGTGTGAAATAACAGTGTTTGTAGGAACAATAACAGTTTATAGTGCTTTTTTCTTAGGACCTATGGAATGTCCAGTATGCCACATATTCTCAGGCGTAATTAGGTGGTAATAGACCACTCAGTACAGTTACTTAAACAAATTGTGTGATGAATTAAATTCACAAAGGCTGTAGTTTTAATGATACATTTCTTAATGGCGCGAGTATAAGGAAAGATGGATTAATAGCATTCCAGAGCAATGATCAAATAGGCCTTGTAGCTGCAACTCTAATTATAGATTGCTTAGCATAGATAGCAGTCTACATCCTTCCGTTATGGCAGTTATTTTCACCATATACTCAATTTTTAGTTCTGTCCTCCATTTTCCAGTTTTGTTTAATACGGTGCAGTTTAAATCTGTTTGACACATTGATCTTCTTTCCTGAGACCTATGGAATAAGGCTGTTTGTGGTAAAAAATGATAACTTGTTAATAAATATAGTTTATGGTATTGTGGAGAATAACATCCTAAAGCAAAACATAATACAGGGCCCCAACACATTGTAACGATTTTGATGAATGTGATCTGCAATCTGAGATCAGCAATCATACTTGCATATTACAACAGTCAATCTGATTCTGTTTTGTACGAATACTAAATCTCTACATCTCCAAAATACCTACTTATGGAGGAAATTTAGCAGCGTATATTTATTGAAGCATATATTTATTAAAACATAAGCATCACTGTCTTTTTACTGTGAGATGTCTCTCCCAGCGTACATTATGTCTCACCCAGGCGACTGCCAATATCTTGACATAGCCCCACCACGGTTAATATGTGATGCTGGTGGAAGACAACACACTCGAGCATGAATTCTTAGGTGGTTCACTTAAAACTTTTTCTTCTTCTGTCTTCTTCTTTACTTAAGAAGTTAGTCAGCTGCCTGTTCTAGCTTCCCAGTTCCGTCCATCTTATACTATGTCCCCCTACAGTCTTTAAGTTTGCTTGATGATACTGGTACTCGGATATTATGAGTGCAGGCATGCTGAGTGAAGTTTTGGAGTCATAGATCTATATTCTGGACTATGTAGCACACATTTAAAACGTGTACTTCACATGAAGATGATGGGTACGAAACTCATTGAACAGTTGCGATTAGATTTTATCACTGCGGAAATTGTTTTAGAATATCTTAGAATGGAAGCTTGGGTATTTTTGGAAAATTGGAAATTTTGGAAAAATTGTAGTATACAGGGTGAGTCACCTAACGTTACCGCTGGATATATTTCGTAAACCACATCAAATACTGACCAACCGATTCCTCAGACCGAACGTGAGGAGAGGGCCTAGTGTAATTGTCAACTTTAGGTTACAATATCTCCGGATGTAATTAACATTTTACAATGCAACAAACGGCACTGATTACGTATTTGTTTATATGTTCAGATGTGCTAACAAAACTAACGGGGTTCCATTTAAAAAAAACGTAGGTTCGTGTTAAAAAAACATACTTCCGTGCATTTTTGTATGGTTTGTATTAAACAATTACAGTAGCCCCTCTCCTCACGTTCGGTCTGTGGAATCGGTTCGTCAGTATTTGATGTGGTTTACGAAATATATCCAGCGGTAACGTTAGGTGACTCACCCTGTATAGCACTGGGAGGTGGAAGTGCTTACAGAAAATATCATGGTCTAATTCATGTCAGTCACATAGTGTTATGCCAAAGTGCCTTATGTCAACAATCATAGTAATATTACTAGCCACTTTCTAAGAGGTATAGCCCTGCTACGTCCTCTCACTATGGGGTCTGGAATAGGAATGAAAAAGTAATAAAAGGAGGAGACGAGGGGGCTGAGAAAAATTATTGTTAATTAACCTGATATTAAAATTTTTCTCATTATTTATGAAATAAGTACCTACTACCAGATCCCAAACAACTGTGTTCCTTTCACTGCGGTGTACAGACCTTTAACGACGATTCTCATACAATTCGAATAAAAACAAAGTAGGGAGGGGAGAGGAACTTGATTCCTATGCCCCTGAAGGATGTAATGCCATTATCTGTCCCAGAACTAGTGAAGTGGATGCGTGACATTCACTTGCAATGGCAATGGCCTAAGATGCGTGAAATCATCATGTGTCAGACGGGACGAGGGTTCCCCGAAGTCTTATCAGTTACCTTGGCGCGCTAGAACAATGAACTCTTCGTTCCAGAAGCTACACTGCCACAAAACTTTTGAGTTGCAAGTCTTCTGTCTGGTTTCATGTGGTCTGGCACAGCTTCCTTCCCTGTGTGGACCTTGTCACAGTAGAGTAGCACTTACATTCAATGTCGTCGATAATTTATTATATTCCACTGTCTTGCCCTAGGGATTTTGCCTACAGTGGGTCTCTTATCTATATGTCTCATTATCAGACTTCTTCTTCTAGTCTTAGGCCGGCCGGTGAGGCAGACCGGTTCTAGGCACTTAAGTCAGGAACCGTACGACCGCAGGTTCGAATCCTGCCTCGGGTATGGATGTGTGTGATGTCCTTATGTTAGTTAGGTTTAAATAGGTCTAAGATCTATGGGACTGATGACCTCAGGTGTTAAGTCCCATAGTGCTCAGAGCCATTTTCTTCTAGTCGGTGTATTTAATGTTTCCTTTCCTTGGTTCAAATTGACTTAACATCTGAGGTCATCAGTCCCCTAGAACTTAGAACTACTTAAACCTAACGAACCTAAGGACATGACACACATCCATGCCCGAGGCAGGATTCGAACTTGCGACCGTAGCAGTCGCGCGGTTCCGGACTGCAGCGCCTAGAACCGCGTGGCCACCGCGGTCGGCTGTATTCCTTTCCTTGCCTATTCTGAGAAGGACCATTCTTATCTTATCACTGCACTTAACTATTTTATAACACCAAACATCAAACGCTTCGACACTCCTATTTTCCGATTTTTCCATAGGTTATGATTCACTCCCATACAATGGTGTGATCCAGCCTTACATAACCAGAACTTTATTCGTCCAATTGAGGCCTATGTTTGATACTAGTTGATTTATTTTAGGAACAAATGCCTTCTTTGCCTGTGCTAGTCTGCTTTTTATGTCATCCATGCTCTGCTCGGCATGTATTATTTTGCTTGCGAGTAAAGAGAATTCCTCCACTTTTTTCTCCTAAGTGGTTCCCGATTTTATTGTTTAGTTTATCACTAATCTCGTAAGTGTTAACTCTCATTATTTTTGTTTTTCTTTAGCTTGTTCCCAAACCATATGCCACGCTCGTTTCATAGTACATTCCATTCAACAGGTATCATAATTCTTCGCCATTTCAACCGAGAATAGCACACCATCAGTCATGTCTTTTTACACTGAATTTTAATGTCACTTCTGAACTTATCTTTTATTTCCTTCACTGCTTCGTTCGTCAATGTACAGGATGACTATTAGATTATACTTATTGCTCAGTTTTTCATGTCCACCATATACAGAAATAACTACGTGTGTTTCTCGCTGAAGCACAATACGATGCATCTGCGCCATCATCCCCAGCCACATATATCTGTTGGTCGGTCAGTACAGGGTCTCTGTGCTGCAGATGGCTAAAATGGTTCAAATGGCTCTGAGCACTATGGGACTCAACTGCTGTGGTCATTAGTCCCCTAAAACTTAGAACTACTTAAATCTAACTAACCTAAGGACATCACACACATCCATGCCCGAGGCAGGATTCGAAGCTGCGACCGTAGCAGTCGCACGGTTCCGGACTGCGCGCCTAGAACCGCGAGACCGTGCTGCAGATCATCTTCCGTCCAATACGATATGGTAGATCTTACTTAGCTACAATGGTTTGAAAGTAACAACCAATGAGTTGCAAAATACAGAATTATTACATCGACCATGGTTTTCACACTTTTAAAGCTGTCTTCTTCAGAAGGTACTGTACGTAGAATCAAATTATCTATATGCGGTGTGGCATCCGTTGATTCTGTCTAGTGCATGTGCATGTCATCTCCTCAATCAGCATTTAGAATACATTATATAAAAGTAGTAGCTGTCCACTGTAGAGCCCTCTCATCTGCTCTTCTTCCCAGTGGATGTTCCTAGCTTTTGACATCATGTGTCATACGAGCGCAATAGCAATAACTCAAAAACACGAGATTGAAGCCGTAATACTTTCTGTGTTTTCCTCCAGTTCACACTATCATATTTCACCCAATAAGAAATATTTTATTGGGACTTGGAATTAAATCTGTCTGCAGATTAGATTTAATTGTTTTCCCTTTGAACGCTTTCCATGTGTTCTGATGGACAGAACAAACAAAATTTCCTTATATTCATATATACAAAATATGTGATATAAAAACACCTTCTACAGTGACGCCTAGCCCAAAAATTGATTTATCAAACATCATTGTATCTAAATATTTCTTCCCTGAAAGTCTGCCTACTATTAATACATCATTTATGATACTGAAGGGCCTACGCTATTGAAACGTGGACAATAAATGATACAGACCTGACGCATAAACTGGATAAGAAGGGTAGTGTGTTCTGTAACTGATACAGGCAAAACTTTCCAAAAAATGATGCTCCAGTCTATTCGTAAGACAACCATACCTATCATAAATATTCCTACTGTTAGAAATAGTTTGTCATAATTTTTTCTCTTAGCAGCTTCAATTTGGCAATAAGAATTATTTTGACAAACAGCACTTTCAGAATGAAAATAAATGTGCACGCAGCTCTACAACGTTCGTCACACTTATGCAAGTATTGACTCTGTACCCGCCAAATTCGTGTTACATGCACAGAAAACTAACTTCGCGCTATTTGTTGAATTATTCATTATTGTCGTATTTATTGTATTGAGATAATTATTAAGCAGTCAATATAATGCTTAATATGATACGCTCCATGCCCAAAAGTGATTGTCGCTTATGTCACAGCCCCCAGCCTCACAGTAGTGTCCCATGGGTTGCCACCCATACCATACGACAGCAATCCAGCCGCTAGAGACGAAATTTCCAGCACTAATTTTAATTAAAATTTAAAGATTAAAAACAGTCTTGATTGCAACTTTTTATTTTTATTGGAGTGACCGGTTACGATTCCAATAAAAAAAGAAATAAAAAGTAAAACGTTGCGATCAAGACTGTTTTTAATCTTTAAATTTTAATTTTAAAAGATCGCTGATCATGTTTTCAAAATTTTTAGTAATTTCACTGCTGGAAAAGGAAACCCTCCAATCGGAAAAGGAGTAGGCCAAACGCAGGAGAGTCAGAAGGCTATACCTGTGAGCACAGCTGTTGCAAGCCCACAAAAAAGATTCAGACATCTCTTTGATGAGCGGCGGTAGTGTGGATGTTGTCGATCTCTTTGGACAACCGACAGTAGATCCTATTGTATCGACAAATCCATCGTATGTTGGTGGAAGAGATTACATCTTGGCTAAATTTATCGGATAAAGGAAGAATTCATACAGCTACAGATATATCTGCACCTCAAACAAAACACTGGAAAATGAGCTAGAAATTATGCCTCTACATTCTGTGTAAATAAACGAAAGAGTCTTTCAGGTAGTTTGATGATCCAGGGATTGTCACCCATGGAGAGTCAAATGAGATGTCAGGACAACAGTAGATTTGTTTAATTAACTTCTTCTTTCTAGCCCTCGGCTGTAGTAGACCAGGAACAGCTTGGTGACGGTGTCCAGTTGCCTCTCATGTGAAACAACAGACGTCCAGCATCGCTGACAGTGCAAAGAGCGGGGCCAAGCATGGCGTCACTCGAATACCACCATCTGGCTGTGACCGTGAAGACACTGCAGCAGTGCAGCTGACCGTTCCATGAGGGTGGCATGACTTCAGCGAGCGAGCAGTTCTCTGCTCTAGTGGCGGCTGCTTTCGTGACACAGGGCAGACTGCCCTGTCCCGTGGTCAAACAGTGGATGTCATACCAGGTGCCATAGGCTCGTTGTGCAGACTGTGATCCTGAGATGAGGATATTTTAGTACACCACTAACTGAGTGCTTATACGCTCCAGACTATGTTCATTTGGGGCTTAGGCACTTGCTCTAAACACTTCTGTGGTGGCAAGTGAGAAAAAGCTTCTGTCCTTCCATTAGCGTATTGCAGCATTGGCTGTTGCTATACTACAGCCAGCTGGTTCTGCTTCGCACCGCCTGAGGACTGTGTTTCGCTTCGCAACGCATAACACTTTTGCGTGCCTGCGGCTGGCTATGTTGCAACTCACTTCACTCTGGCATACTTTCTGACCGAATACCGTCGATACGCTACAGATTAAACGAAAGAGACATTTCTGTTATTAATAAGAGAGATGTGATAGGAATGTTGCCTATACCTCAAGTTGCTACAGGTCTGGAATATATGTAACGAGGAATTTGCTTTGTGCAGACCTGTTGATGTTCATGAAGAAAGTAAGATAGTGATTCTCTTTGCGCATCACTTATTTTTGTATTAACTTCACTACATTAAGTATAATTATAAATAGTTCCTACACATTGTTAGTTGACTTTATACAATTAAAAATAGGAAAAATAAGTAAGGAATTTCAATAGTTCTCTCCAACTTACGTTTCAGGCCACAAATTTCTTAGAAATATCTCTCCCCCTCCGCCCCCCCCCCATCTCAGAGAAAGCCCACCAGTTATACATATTTAATTTTTTTGTGTGGCCTCGATCTCATTTTTAAGACCATAATATTTTATCTACAATGTACAGTATATAACAATACTCCATGTGTATCATATTTTCGACAAGCCGTATCATATTTAAGAATTTCAGTCCGGAAAATAATATACTGTCTTTATTGTTTCTAGTCTACATTTGTAACCATAAAAAGTTAGAGTGCCGTTTCAAATCAGCTTATACTCACTAACATCTACATTTTTTCTTTACAGTTACTCTTTTTCTTTCAAAGATACACACGAATTTTGTGATTTTGTATCATGTTTAGGTTTCCTTGCCCTAATGGAAATACATTAAATCAGATTGCAGAGGAAGGAGTTATGTGGCATAACATGACTGAAAGGAAGGAAAGGCTAATAAGCCACATGCTGAAGCATCGACGAGTAGTTAACTAGGTAGTGGAGGGTAGTATGTGCTGCCTTCAGAATTTCGAAGATTTTGCTAACGTTATCTACCTGCATGAGCAGCCGGCACAGTAGCTCAGTGTGCTCGGTCAGAGGGTTAGCTGCCCTCTGTAATGAAGAAACTGAGTCAACAGCTCAACACTGAACTTCAACGGGTGTCCTGGGAAATCCACACCGAACAAATTCAACGAACAAAATGAGGAAAAAAGTAGCTGAGTGCGCTAAAACGCTCTGCCGTTGTGACATGAGGACACAAACCAGCCTTGGATCGAATCCATGTCCGGGAATAATAACGAGGGCTGGTGAGTCAGCCAGACTGGATTTCGTTTTTAGGCGATTTACCACATCCAACTAGGTAAATACTGGCCTGGTAACCACTTTCTGTCTAGGTTACACTTTATGCAAACAATTTGACAACGTTGCAACATTTAAACATTAGATCTAGACTGGACACAGATAGATGAGGATAGGGAAATTCTTCTTGGGGCATTGGTGGCTTCAAGAAGGGCATTTGGCCATCAAATGCAGTTACATTGAGAAAATCTGTATAACAATGCCGAACTCGTAGAGAAACGGGAACAGCAACTGGAAAAGAAATACGAGGGTTGTCCAGAAAGTGAGTTCCGATCGGTCGCTAAATGGAAACCACAGTGAAAAGCAGAAACATTTTATTTGCAAGAGTTAGCTACACTTCCCAGATACTTCTCTACATAGTCGCCGCTCCGACTTGGACATTTGTCGGAGCGTTATACCAAATTTCCAACACCATCGTCATAGAAGGCAGCCGCCTCTGCTCTCCGATCATCCTCCACGCTGGTCTATAGCGCGTAGCCTGCGCCCCAGCGTTTCATGTGAACAGAGATGATACTCAGGACCAGCCAATTAGGGCTGTGTTGTGGGTGATCGATCACTTCCCAACGAAAAGGCTGCAAGAGCGTCTTCAGTGCCCCTGCAGAGTGCGGCTGAGAATTGCCATGAAGAAGGAAGTGCGTGGCAGTTGTGTTAGGTGGGCTGCATTCATTAAGGCGAAGCCTCTCAGCGGGCCCTCCTACTTGGCGGGAGACATCGTTGTTCTAGGCACCTTTACTCGCTCACAGGGTGCTCACAACTGAAAAGAGCGTCTTAATGCGATCGACGGTCATACTACAGACACTACCCAACACATCTGTGCAAAGCTTCATCGGGTTTTCACCGTGGTGTCCATTTCGCGACCGATCGGAACTTACTTTCTGAAAAAAAAAAAAAAGTTGAAATGGCTCTGAGGTCATCAGTCCCCTAGACCTTAGAACTACGTAAACCTAACTAACCTAAGGACATCACACACATTCATGCCCGAGGCAGGATTCGAACCTGCGACCGTAGCGGTCGTGCGGTTCCAGACTGTAGCGCCTAGAACCACTCGGCCACTCCGGCCGGGTACTTTCTGGACAACCCTCGTATTACAGTCAACATTGTCAACTACGTTCTCTAAATCTACTGATGCTATAAATGTCTTCTAAGATAAACTGCAGTGCCAGTATCACTTTCTTGTTCTTGCATTACTCGGAATCCAAAGTGAACTGACCTGAGGTCGACATTTACCAACCTTTTGATTCTCCTGTAAATAATTCCTGTTAGTATTCTGAATCAATTTTTTAAATTGACCGTTCATTAATATTCATACCTGAATAAAATCTTGTAGTTTACAAGCTAAATAACTTCGAATAAAACACTAGAGCTTTCGACAGCTGTCCTCGCCATCGTCGTCAGCAATAAAAGACAACTGACTACCGGGCTGGCACAGTTTTGCGCTTACAAAAGCGCGACTGCAGCGTCTGGAACCTTCCAGTGAAGGTCGACACATGCACGGAAAGGCGAGTTGGGCAGTTCGTAGCAGCTCCAGTATGCCGCAGGACTGATGACGTCAGATGGTGACAGGGGCCGGCGCCACGTTTGAAACTTTCGCTCCCTCCTCCCTACAAGAACCAATTTAATTCACGCCTACCACCGAGAAAGTCTACAAGGGCACAAATATTTACGTGTCAGCATCTGGCTTTTTGACACCTTAGAAAGATTTTTGAATAAAGGTCTGCTTTCTTTTCAGTCTTGCTGATCTTAGAGACGAAGAACGTATGTTTGGGTAGTTGGCAAGCAATAACAACTCCTTCATTTAGCTATGTATGCGCAGGGAGCTTTGGCGGGTGGCTTGACCAGCGTAGCGGTGATGTCGTGGCTGATCCTGGGCGGTCAAGCGTACCAGGCGAGCGGCGACATCCGCTTCGCCACCAAGCTCCTCTCCACTGACGGCTGCCGTTACGCTTTCGACCGCGTCCACAACGGCTCTGTCGCCGTCACAGTCGACTATCAGAACAGGTGAGTGGAACAGCAGCTGCCTGACGGTTCAGTGTATGAAATTAATTTAGGGATTAACAACGAGGATGGGTGCCGTGTAAAACTTAAGTAATAGTGTAACCTCAAAAATACTCTAGCTATTACGCACATTATGAGTTAACTCGGTTGTTAGACAGGGGATAGTAAGGATGATACAAGATTTAGAATACTGTGAAACCTCGCTTGTCATTAATCACGATGTCCGCGCCTGGTAGCTGAGTGGTCAGCCCGACGGAATGTCATGCCTAACGGCCCGGGTTCGATTCCCGGCTGGGTCGGAGATTTTCTCCTCTCAGGGACTGGGTGTTGTGTTGTCCTTATCATCATCATTTCTTCCCCATCGACACGCAAGTCGCCGCAGTGGCGTCAACTCGAAAGACTTGCACCAGACGAACGGTCTACCCGACGGGAGGCCCTAGCCACACGGCATTTCCATTTCCATTAATCACGATTTCCGGATCACCCAGATAGTTTGTTTTAGTACATTAACAGCTCTGAAAGGAATAACGGCAAAAGTCGACGATGAAAATCATGGGATGAAAATGAGCTGACCGCCATGCACCGATCCTGGTACAAGCCAACACTGAACTGTACTGTACTGTAATGCCCCTGTTTGTTGTGAGCGAGAAATGACAAATGATTCAAATGGCTCTAAGCATTATAGGACTTCACATCTGAGGTCATCAGTCCCCTAGAACTTAGAAGTACTTAAACCTAACCAACCTAAGGACGTCACACACATCCATGCCCGAGGCAGGATTCGAACCTGCGACCGCAGCGGTCGCACGGTTCCAAACTGAAACGCCTAGAACCGCTCGACCACAACGGCCGGCGAGAAATGACATCAAGAGAAAGAAGACACTAGCGTTCGTGCACAAAACGTTAGATACGCTACGTGGAATGGATAAAGGAGATTTGTTGAAAGACATTACTACTGTTGGAATTTCAAAGGTGTTAAGAAGTTTAACATTCCAGAATGCTCAGACATAGGCGTTAAGGAAATAAATCACGGTGATGCTGGATGTAATTGATTTCTGATGACAAAATTATCGCCATTTGTTCGTCTGCAGCCAACGAGGATAGAGAATATGGATTAGCTGACGAAGTTAACGCTCAGTCTGAAGACACGGCGAGACACAAAGCAACAACAACGTACCGTTACAAAAAAAATGCTTTATTTGGAATGCCATGCGGAAACAATTTCAGCCGAATTAAAGCTGTTAAAACGCCTGAATCATCGTGGTCCACGTAAAGGACATATGAAACTGTCTCAAAAGATACCTGCGTAATATGTGTCTAAAACTTACTGTTTTATATTCAATATCTCGTAAAAACGTACGTGGCGCGTCGAGCAGTCCCATGTTCGATACGTTGGAGAAATATAGCGCTGCGAATGGGATCTCCACGTTATGAAATACTGAGCTGTCCTATCCTCGGAGCATGGAGGTGGGGTCTCACGCAACATTCGATATTCAAGGGCCAGTGAGTAGCCATTTCCATTCCTCCGAGCGCCATCTGTGGCGAAACGAAGAAAATGCTTCTCACAAAACGTATGTAGATTTTCCGTAGAATCGTAATCTGCAATAAAAAAGGGGCTCCCACTGAAGATTTCAAAGCTGTCCACCACCCCTCCCCTTGCCAACCATGAACGGGGTGAGGTGGCACGTCAAGTGTGGTATCGTGGATGTCCCCCTCCAACACAAACAAGTTATATATATATATATATATATATATATATATATATATATATATATATATTGATTCGATGTGTCGTTTTCGATACATTCCAATGTCTTCAGTTAAAATGAGAACGTTATATATATTTATTATAACAGATCCTCGATAGTGATACCCCACCTATGGCCTTACAAAAACCAAAAAGTGTTTATGGTTCCTGTCTCCCAGCTGGGACATCGGCACAACATCTTGTATGATTTAATTGTATGGTATTTTATTTGTGACATGCTGGTGTCTATTCCCACTTTTTGTTACGATTTGACGCAACATCACTATGTGACTTCCAGTGTTGTAGAAACAATGTACATCTAATAGTGTTACGAGACCCGATGATGACAGCTTAGGTCTTCCGAAACCGGCATTAGTAATAAAAAGAATTACAAGCAATCTTGGAAAACTCGATTCGTCAAGAATAGTATAACCATAGATGAAAGTAAAAACGTTCGTAGTCACTCACAAAAAAATAAATAAATAAAAATAAAAAACCAATGGACTTTTACGGTAGGTGTTGTCGTAAGCGCTGCTTAGAATAGCATTTTTTGTGAAAAGACTACTGCGTTTATTATGTTTAGGGAGAGGCCATAATTGTGGCTCTGTGGCTCAGTGCTTATGTGCCAGAGTTCAAATTCAAAAAGGTAGACTCCGGTCCAAAGTGGATTCTAGGATTCTTTTTGTTCACCACTGGCAATGATGTGTTAGTGTGAAAACTGTCAAGCTGCTCTGTGGTACGAACTTCATTTCAAGGTGAGTAACTTAGTTATAAAATGGGAAGAAGGTGAGTGCATACTAAAGGCAACATGACCATGCTTACTAAAGTCCTGTGGTGTGCAAATCAACCTTCAAGGTGAGGACAGCTTCGCTTTTTAACGTCAAAGCGAAGTTCAAATGTGTAACAGTACTTTTTGGAACCGAAGTCATAAAATACTTACTTTTACTGTGTGGAAATGACGATTATTTATGAAGTACAGCAAGTTTAAGGTAACACTGTTCCTGTTACGCCGGAAGACAGATTCCGACTTTGGTCAGTTTGGATCCACAGGTATGCAATTATTTTACTACTGTGTTTTGTTGTTGCGGTCATCAGTTCGAAGACTGGTTTGATGCAGGTCTGCTTGCCCATCTAACCTGTGCAAGTCTGTTCACTTCCGACTAACTACTGGAACCTACATCCTTCTGAATCTGCTTACTGTATTCATCTCTTGGTCTTCCTCGACACTTCTTACTCCTCGCCCCCTCCACTTCGCTCCAATACTAAACTGGTGATCCCTTGATGTCTCGGAATGTGACCTATCAACGGATCCCTTCTTTTAGTCAAGTTGTGCAACAAATTTCTTGTCTCCCCAATTCTGTTCTCTACCTCCTTATTAGTTACGCAATGTACCCATCCAATTTTCAGCATCCTTCTGTAATACCACATTTCAAAAGCTACCATTCTTCTCTTGTCTAAACTATTTATCGTCACTTCCATACATGGCTACACTCCATAAAGATCAGAATATACTGCCTAACTCTACATTCGATGTTAACGAATTTTTCTTCAGAAACGCTTTTGTTTCCTTTCCCAGCCATCATTTTGTATCCTTTCTACTTGGAACATCATCAGTTATTTTGCTGCCCAAACAGCAAAATTCATCTACTGCCTTTAGTGTCTCGTTTCCTACTCTAATTCTCAAAGCATCAACCGATTTAATTCGACTGCATACGATTATCATTGTTATCCTTTTGTTAATGTTGATCTTACGTCCTACTTTCGAGACACTGTACATTCCCTTCAACCGCTCCTCAAAGTTCGTTGCTGTCTATGACAGAATTAGAGTGTCATCGGCAAACCTCAAAGTTTCTATTTCCTGTTCCTCAATTTTAATTCTTACTCCAAATTTTTATTTGGATTCCCTTCGTACTTCTATTACAATTACTGTGCTAAAACTAACTACAAAGAGCTTCAGTGGTCAAGAGTTTTCAAAAGAGGCAGAATTAGTAGTGGATATCTTTTGTAATGGACCTGGAACTAAAGTGAGTGAACTGCTTGTTGGCTGAAGTACCTGATACAGAATGTAGCTAGAGCTGCAGTTTCGAATTGTAGGTCATGTGAAGCTTACTATTTATGCTCCCAGAGTTGACACAGTACGGTCTCACAGGGCACTGAACGGGCATTTGGTGGCTGCTCAGAGCACTGCTTTAAGATCTCGCAGGCGGCGCCTTCTCGACGTCGGCAGACGCAGCAGACGGCGTCTTCGTAATTCCTACCTTTCGTCTTTATATGTGTGCTATACATGTGATTTTGTAAATTCTTCGAAGACAAGGGAGTAATGTTTGTGGCAAGCACAAAACAATTTCATCTCTTTGAATCAAATTTATTGAGGCTACTGCACAGCTTCACGTCACTACGGAAAGAATATCTGTCGAATGATGTGATGAAAGGAGCTGCGCGTTCTTTTCAGCGAATATTCCTGCGTGAATGTTACCTCTCTAACTACCGCATACCACCCACAATTAAAGTCGAAATCAATCAAAATGGTTCTCGGTCAAGGTAGCTATTGCTTTCACTTTTGCCACATCGCGACAGCGTACACATTACCGTCTCACAGGGTTTAGTCTTCTCATAAGTTTAAGAAAGTTTTTTGCACACATTTTCAAGAATTATTTCTTCCATCGGTGTTTTGCAACATTTAATCAAGTTAATGCCCCGACACTATTTTACACACTCACGAGGAAACACGCCAGAAACTCATTACGTCGTGTCCCCGTTTCTCGATGCCCTTGCCCCCGCAATGCCACACGGCGTCCGGCTATTGGATATACTTCTCAGCGGATCTGTCTCGCTTCTGCGCCTTCCCTTCAATAGATTTCGTTCTGTACCGTTTGGAATCATCTTTAGACAACCCTCCCCCCCCCCCCCCCCAATCACCCAGAGAGAGAGAGAGAGAGACAGAGAGAGAGACTCTCTAATCGGCTTTCGGTTTAATACTTTTAAGCCCTTTTTGTAATTTCTGTAAACTTTAAATTTTGACTTCTTTGCCGCCTCCCACCACTCAAATGGTTTCCTCGTGACGTTCTCTCACTCTGGCCTCCAAGCAGTGAACAATACAAATTTTCCTACGTGCCGCCATGTTACGCACTCTTTCGTACTCCACATAAAAATCAGAAAAAAAAAAATTCCATCGCCTCTTAAATGAAGCATGATCGTTACAGCTTCATAACGACTAATAATTTCAGAAATATAGATTTTCAAAGTCAATACTTCCTCATTAAAATCTCGAAAAAGGAGTTACAAATTAAGGATAAACCAAAGATAAACACGATCGGCCACGAGCTGCCAGAAGGAAACGACATCAAACGAAAACCGATTAAATAATGTAGCAAAGCGGATAACGTCACTTCTACGGCTCTGACTATGTAGAATAAAGAACCAGTGTCTTGTGAAAATTATGTGTCAGTCCCATAACAACCGGTTCTGCAACATTACCCCTTTCCGAAGTAGTGAAGTCATATGAAATACTTCTAGCAATGTTTTTCCTTCACATCTTCAGTCTCTTCATTGTGTTGTAGAAGTTGCCCACTCTCTGCTGTCTATCAGGATGGAGGCCGAGGAACCTCTGAGGCGTCGCCAGCCGCAGTAAAACAGGATTAAGTATTACTTCATTCATTTCTCTGAATGCATCTCGTAGCCGTGTCTTCGGCAGCGACTGGTGGCCTAGCAAGCCGACGAGGAATCTGCTGAACCCAGTGGCTGCCTCAGGCTGATGTATCTCGCTGCATCAACCCTGCGCCCACAGCAATGACTTCTGGTAAGTAGATTGTCGCCTTTGGTGTGGAACGTGTACCCAGTCGGAAGCTTTGATCGAAGATGGCGGTGACCACAATGCATGTATCATACGCTGTTCTGCGAGTACACTGTACATCCCACATCCTGCCCATGTTGTCCTATTGGATGGACCGCGATGTCGGATGCCTTGAGGTTGTGTTGAATGCTGATCCTGGCCGTCGACAGGCTGTCTGACCCAAGTTATGCTGAAGTTCAGAGCAGTTTGTGCTGCAAGCTCGAAAGGTGTTGGTAGGCACCTGCTCTAGCCATCAGTAGCGGCTGGTACTGGAGGATGGCTTCTATCATTTGTTTCTACGGGTCGGTGGTCATCTCGTAAGTTGGCAGGAATATGACCAGTCCTAGAATAATCTCAGACACAAGATGTTACGATACAGTAATCAGAGAATCGAGTGCGGACGACGTGAATGTCATTGATTTTACTGATCGATTGACACTATCCTGGCGAGCTGGACTATTTATGGCGCTGAGGAGAGTTTCTGCTTCTTGACATAATTCGTTATGATCAAATCGGTTCTGGCCTTTAGGAGTTGTCAGCGCTCTTCCGTTATGCCACCTTGGCTTAACCACTTTGTATCAGTGTTTTAACTGGTTTGTCACATCCTTGATGGGTGTTATTGCATTTTCCTTAGCACTTTCTACATCATGTTTCGAGAGCAGTGGAAGCAGGTTGGTCTGCACTTATCTAACAGTTTTCTGCTGAGCTCACTCGCAATCACACACAGAAGTGTGTTGCACTTTTGGTGACCGACTAACCACGTCGTAATGTTTACGCCTAGTGGCTGGCTTGTATTGGTACTTCCATGTACTTGACCAATCTCGATATGTCTGGACTTACTTTCTTGCTGTTGGAGAACACAAGTATGCATCTATCCTTGGGATTATGTCTACTCCTGCATGCAGTTTATTTTCCCCGGCAGGATGGTATCTACACCAGGAATATGCAAGGTGTTACACTGTTCGCAATGTATACGTGGTTCGATGTACACCAGGATGGGTTTACTGTACTTCCCTGGTCACCAAACTCCCCGGATTAAAACCCAATCGAGAATCTGTGGGATCATCTCGATCGGGCTTTTCCCATCATGGATCCTCAACCGAGATATCTAGCGCTGCTGGCCAAGACACTGGAGCTTGCATGGCTCCACATCCCTGTAGGTACCTTCCAGAACCTCACTGATTCTTTTTCTGCACGTTTGACAGGTTTGTGACTTTACAGGTATAATTAAAGAGAATTGTGTACTTTATGAGTTCAGCAGTCAGAAAGGCACAGCCGTACGCTTAATCTGAATGTCACAGATTTCGCTCAGATTGCTACCGACCAGAAAATTTTCAGAGTCCTGCCTTGCCCCCATTCGCAAAATTCATCATCAGTGATACTCCACTTTTTCAGATTAGACTTGCACGTTGTCACCCCTGTTATGAACCTGTTGAGGTTCTTTCACTTCCTGTGTTGGAAATGGCAGCCTGATGGTGGCTTCTCTTTTCCTATCCGTAATCCTCCCGAAGCCTTTGTACGCCGCAGCTCAGTTTGGCAGGCTTCTGCTGAACTTGGAATTGGTGGTGCTGTAAGTAGGAAGCTCTATCTGGATTTCAGTCGAGGTGGATAGGCGTGAGTTCCGAACAATGAACGCCTTGGCTCTATTTCTTGCTTCTTCTCTTTATTCTCTGCTGCTACTTCTGATATCCGGAGGTGCTGCACTCACGAATGGAAAGATCTTGTTGATCGGTGTTGATCTTAGACACAATGTGAGTATGTGGCTTGTCCCATGAAGAGCTACATCAAATTGGTTAGCATGTGCAGAATTGCTCCAGGATGATGCTGTGTACTCCTTAGCAGAGAACACAGAGCAAGTGCGAATGTACAGAGGACGGTGGCTGCGTTCCCAAAAACACTACAATTGTTAACGGTGCTCATTCGACTGAAAGTGGCTTCATTAGCAAACACTATTAATAGGATTACTCTCCTGTTTGCAATTTTCTATCGAGAAAATTCCAGTCGTCGTCCTTCATCTCCTTCTCGAATGTGATGAAAAATGGCTCTGAGCACTATGGGACTTAACTTCTGAGGTCATCAGTCCCCTAGAACTTAGAACTACTTAAACCTAACTAACCTAAGGACATCACACACATCCATGCCCTAGGCAGGATTCGAACCTGTGACTGTAACGGTAGCGCGGTTCCAGGCTGTAGCGCCTAGAACCGCTCGGCCACCTCGGCCGGGGAATGTGATGAAAAGACTGTAAACAATGATAGAGGCAATACATTGTATGTACTGTATTGTATGTTAACCAGGGACCTAGAAACGACGCAGAGGCTCCGTCCCCGCCGCAGCCGCAGTGGTCCACAATCCCACGGCGACTACCGCAGTCCACTTCACCCCTCCGCCGCCCCACACCGAACCCAGGGCTACTGTGCGGTTCGGCCCCCGGTGGACCCTCCACGGAACAACTCACACCAGACGGGTGTAGCCCCTGTGTTTGCGTGGTAGAGTAATGGTGGTGTACGCGTACGTCGAGAACTTGTTTGCGCAGCAATCGGCGACATAGTGTAACTGAGGCGGTATAAGGGGAACCAGCCCGCATTCACCGAGGCAGATGGAAAATCGCCAGTTCACCGGACCTCGACACAAATCCGCCGGGCGGATTCGTGCCGGGGACCATGCGCTCCTTCCTGCCCGGAAAGCCGTGCGTTAGACCGCACGTCCAACCGGGCGGGCTAAGGCAATACATACTTAATGTCCGCCATATTCTTGTATTCGAGTAGAAGTCAATGTCTGTTTGTTAAAGAACTACTGTCTGCCAAGCGAGTAGTGAATTTTATTTCATCCACACACTGTTCATCTACACGTTCATATGAAATACACTGGTGGAAAATAATCGCAATATCAAGAAGTTGTGGGACATAAACGAAACTTGGTAGACGTGTGTCTACTTCTGAAAGATGTGAGGCTAGTAGCGCCTCTATAAGGATGCAAATCGAGTTTGCTTTAAATACTCGCTGTAACGGTCGTGAAAGTTAGTTACCCTCAGACTGGACGTGATGAGCTGATGTTAGTCAAGAATGCCCTTAAGGCAACAAAGACGCCATTACCAACACCTCATTGAATTCGAACGAGGACGCGTAATAGGGTTACGGGAAACTGATTGTTACTTTTGCGATACAGCAGAAAGACTTGGCGTAATGTAGCCACTGTACATGATTTCTGGGAGTGGTGCTCACGAGGAAGTCAAAACAAGTTTGGGTTCTGGACGGCCACGTGGCACTAACGAGACGGAAGACCATAATGTTTGGGGTGTGACTCTGGCGCATCGTACTGCATCTGCAGCAGCAATCTGAGCAGCAGCCGGCTCCATAATGACACAAGGAACTGATTTACAAATCGCTTGCTTCGAGATCAGCTCCGAGCCAGACGCCCTGTAGCAGGCGTTCCACTGACCCCAGACCACCGCCATTTGCGACTTCATGGCGTCTACCAAGAGCTCACTGGAGGGCCGGGTTGCGGTCTGTTGTGTTTTCTGATAAAAGCTGCTTCTGTCTTGGTACCAGTTATGACCGTTTGTTTGTTAGAAGGGAGCCAGTTGAGGGCCTCCAACCAGTCTGCGCGCTATACGCACTGGACTTACACCTGGAGTTATGGTCTAGGGTATGATTTCTTACGACAGCAGGAGCACTCTAGTCCACGCTGACTGCAGATTCGTACGTCAGTCTTGTGATTTTACCTGTTGTGATGCCATTCGTGAACAGCATTCCAGGAGGTATTTTCCAACAGGATAACGCTCTTGATGTGAAATTTAAAATTTTCCCGTTGAATTAAATGTTCTAAGAGATTTCGGGATTGCATCCGCTCCTCGTAAACTTCATTGCACGATATTTAAGGCAGATACCTGCCAGTCATCTTCAGGTGAGTCGTCGAAGACAGGCTGCAATCCCGAAATCTCTTCGAACAGGATAATCCTTGACCACATACTGCAGTTGTAACCCAACATGCTCTACAGAATGTCGATGTTTTGACACTGACCAACATAGTGCAACAGGCATGGAACTCTAGCCCACAAACTAATATCCGGTACCTGTACAACACAATGCATGCTCGTTTTCATGCCTGTATTCAACATTCTGGCCATTACACCGGTTATTAATGTACCAATATTTCACATTTTCAGTGGATTATCTTGCGCTTACATTAACCTGTGATCCTGGAATGCTAATCACTTACATTTGTTGCCAAGACAAATGTCTTCCGCAAATGTCACTGCTCTGCATCGATTATTTCGTGGTGTTGTGATTTTTTTCCCCATCAGTGTATTTCACCCATACACCAATTGCACGTTCAGATGAAATATGACTGCTGCTCACTGCACCAGTCTCTTGCAGTTTAGTGAAAACACGAGTAAACATTCTTGAACCCAGTACTTCATGATTTGGGAATCGTCTACCATATTCTTTTCAACGACCAGCCGCGTTTCCTTTACATAACCCGCACACTCATGCCACAGTCATATAGTAAGAATTTCTGTACATGTGCGGCATGCTTAAACGATACAGCACAGTTGGCCGACAAATCACGATCACAGTTGTAAAGTTCCACTTTTTCAATTCAACCACACCTTCACAACCGTAACTCCGAAGAACAAATTACAATCGACAAATAAATTTATATCAGTTGGAGGACCAGCACCTGAAATGAAGACTTACCTCCATTGAGCTATGTTTATGACCAATGAAAACTAGACATGTTTTTTGGTACTTTTTATCCAAATTAGTCTGTAATACTAACACATAAAATATTTACTACACTGCTACGCAATACTTAAGGACGAAAGTAAGTGTTGCATAAAGTGACACTGCCAAGAAGCATAGCTCGCTGAAACTTTTCCATAGATAGAAAAACGGCTACAGTGTACTAAAGAAGGTAACTGAAAGAGCTTCGCAATGCGGCAAAAAGAAATGACATTTTTGGTCAAATTCAGTAATTACCCAGAAGTCACTGCGATATATGATGTTCCCTTGGACATTACAAAAAACGATACATGTTTCTTAATGGGGTGTGTGACCATCATGGGCGGCAATGCGTATTCTGCAAAATGTCCTCATGCTTGCCACTGCTTTGTTCTGGAGTTCTTGTGCTAGGGGGATTCATTTTTCCGCCATCGAAGTTGATAAATGGGGGATGGTTGCTGGTAGACGTAGACCTGCAACAATACGTTCCCTCAAAGTAACCCACACGTGCTCGATAGGTTTTAAGAAGGGGTAACCGGAGACCAACCGGTTGTCCGAATATGCTCTCGTTTCAACAGCTCCGTCACGTGCGGTGTTGAATGCGGTCACATAACATCATCCATAAATCGTTAGGTACGAATGCACTCCTGAAGACACACCTGGGGAAGAAGTACAGAATCACATTAACATGTTTAAAGATTTGGAGGTCAGTACGCGCATGGAATATTACACTACTGGCCATTGAAATTGCTACACCAAGAAGCAGATGATAAACGAGTATTCATTGGACAAATATATTATACCAGAACTGACATGTGATTACATTTTCACGCAATTTGCGTGCATAGATCCTGAGAAATCAGTACCCAGAACAACCACCTCTGGCCGTAATAACGGCCTTAATACGCTTGGACATTGAGTCAAACAGAGCTTGGATGGCGTGTACAGGTGCAGCTGCCCATGCAGCTTCAACACGATACCACAGTTCATCAAGAGTAGTGACTGGCGTATTGTGACGAGCCAGTTGCTCGGCCACCATTGACCAGACGTTTTCAATTGGTGAGTGATCTGGAGAAAGTGCTGGTCAGGGCAGCAGTCGAACATTTTCTGTATCCAGAAAGGCCCGTACAGGACCTGCAACATGCGGTCGTGCATTATCCTGCTGAAATGTGGGGTTTCGCAGGGATCGAATGAAGGGTAGAGCCACGGGTCGTAACCCATCTGAAATGTAACGTCCACTATTCAAAGTGCCATCAGTGCGAACAAGAGGTGACCGAGACGTGTAACCAATGGCACCCCATACCATCACGCCGGGTGATACGCCAGTACGGCGATGACGAATACACGCTTCCAATGTGCGTTCACGGCGATGTCGCCAAACACGGATGCGACCATCATGGTGCTGTAAACAGAATCTTTATTCATCCGAGGAAATGAGTTTTGCCATTCGTACACCTAGGTTCGTCGTTGAGTGCACCATCGCAGGCGCTCCTGGCTGTGATGCAGCGTCAAGGGTAACCGCAGCCATCGTCTCCGAGCTGATAGTCCATGCTCCTGCAAACGTCGTCGAACTGTTCGTGCAGATGGTTGTTCTCTTGCAAACGTCCCCATCTGTTGACTCAGGGATCGAGACGTCGCTGCTCGATCCGTTACAGCCATACGGATAAGATGGCTGTCATCTCGACTGCTAGTGATATGAGGCCGTTGGGATCCAGCACGGCGTTCCTTATTACCCTCCTGAACCCACCGATTGCATATTCTGCTAACAGTCATTGGATCTCGACCAACGCGAGTAGCAATGTCGCGATACGATAAACCGCAATCGCGATAGGCTACAATCCGACCTTTATCAAAGTCGGAAAAGTAATGGTACGCATTTCTCCTCCTTACACGAGGCATCACAACAACGTTTTACCAGGCAACGCCGGTCAACTGCTGTTTTTCTATGAGAAGACGGTTGGAAACTTTCCTCATGTCAGCACGTTGTACACGTCGCCACCGGCGCCAACCTTGTGTGAATTCTCTGAAGAGCTAATCATTTGCATATCACAGCATCTTCTTCCTGTCCGTTACATTTCGCGTCTGTAGCACGCCATCTTCGTGGTGTAGCAATTTTAATGGCCAGTAGTGTATCTCTGCTCACAGCGTAACACCTGAACAACGGAAACGATCACGTTCCATCATGTTCCTGGGAGTATTACATGTTCTTACCTCTCGCCATATGAGGATGCTTCCATTACTATAAAACAGGATCGTTTGACGGTTCGTGTGTTGTGGGGTCGGAAGTGATAATGTTCCATGCGCATACTCACCTCCAAATCTTTGAACCTGATACACTCACCGGTCAACGTCATTGTGACGCTGTACTCCCTCCTCATGTGTGTCTTTTCTGTGGTGCATTCGCATTTCATAATTATGTGCGACCGCACTGAACGGCGAAGGTGGGGGAACACTAGGAAGGGGTGGATATTCGACAAATGGACCGGTCTGCCCGTTCCCACGATTTGAGGGGAGGTTTACGATCTTTTGGTTCAAAAAATCGATATCTTTTAATTGCATTTTTGATCCATAAAAGTGTTTGGAATCCACCCCTGAAACGGTTTTTCCGAATACGGAACGGAAATGTTTGTTATTCGCGGTTGAAAAAAAATGCATCTGCCTGAAATCGGCCTTTTTCCCGCACCAGATTTTTTCTTTCGGAGGACGAGTTATTGTACCGGTGCTTGGGAGGAAACACACAAAATTCAAATGAAAGTTTGAACGCGTGTGTATGGAAGTTAGCCCCCAATCATTTTCATTCTGGTGTGAAGACTGTGGAGATTATGACTTTCCTGGCAGTGAGCAACTTCAACGAAGGGTATTGAGCAGTTCTGAAGATCATGACAACGACGGACGTCACCCTGGGACTCTATTCGCCGCAGTTCGCCAAGCATTCGGACGACCACCGGATTCAAGCGGCCGAAAACCGCTTGTCACCGGCCGTACGAGCGGCTCTGGAGCAGCGCAGGATGGCCCAGATCGAGCAGAAGGCCCTCTATAAGGAAGAGGAAGGACTAGTTTATGGAATCGGAATATCAGATTGAACGTACGTTGCATAATATTGCATTTATATGTAGTCAAAACTTCAAACGCGTTTTTCTCGAAATGACTTTTTTTTTATCGAGGGGTATGGTAACTTCAAATCTACTGAACCGATTGGCATGATTCTTTGTTTCCAATGAAGCTAAGTGAATTGTCTTGGAGTTGTACCACTTTTATTCAGATCCATCAACTATAAATATTTTTAGTTGGCCGATGAATTCTAAAAATCGATGAAAGAAACTCTATTTTTTTCAAATGGCCGCCATATTGTTTCCTATGGTCCAATTAACTTAAGCTACGTACACCTCCTTAAGAATCTTATACACTTCGCTAACCTCAACTCAATTAGGATTCCAGAAGAGCCGGCTGACCTGTGACATACAGCGCGTGGAGGTCTACGTCGGAATTTTGTTTCGTTCCGACGGCACTTACGCATTTCCTCTTCGACATTTCTGGTAAAAAAAATTCCAGTTTGTAGAGGAAATAGCAAAAAACATTTTGACCAAATTCGATATTGATATCTATAACACACTCGAGAAAAAAATTCTCAAAAAAGCCATCGAGCACGTGCGGGATATGCTGGTGGGACGTATTGCAACACGTCCGCATGAATCAACGACCATCCAACAGATGGAGATCGCGGCTGTTGGAGGAATGGAGCCCCCTACCATAAAACACATTAGTAACCTTGCGGCCAGCGTGGCAGCACGTTGCAGAACATGCATCGCCGTCCGTAGTGGTCGTACACCATATTAAGAACCATATACCGCCTTTCGTAATGTCCAGGGGACCATCATAACACGCTGTGACTTCAGTGTAATTGTTGTCTTTGAATAAACGTGTTATTTCTGCTCGTCTCATTGCGTATTTTCTCCAATTAACATCTTTCTACGCCTAAGCCAAGTTTCATCGAGCTGTGGCGGCGACATGTCATAACAAAGTTACTTTCTTCCTTAAATTTTGCTCACCAGTGTACTTCTCCTATGATCCCCTGTATAGCGTAGCATTCCTCTCGACATGAACCATTTATTACTGCAACCTACATCCTTCTGAATCTGCTTAGTGTACTCATCTCTTGGTCTCCCTCTACGATTTTTACCCTCCACGCTGCCCTCCAAAGCTACATTTGTGATCCCCTGATGCCTCAGAACATGTCCTAACAACAGGTTTCTTCTTCTTGCCAAATTGTGCCACAAATTCCTCTTCTCTCCAATTCTATTCAGTACCTCCTCATTAGTTATGTGATCTACCCATCGAATCTTCAGCATTCTTCTATAGCACCACATTTCGAAAGCTTCTATTCTCTTCTTGTCCAAACTATTTATTGTCCATGTTTCACTTCCATACATGGCTACACTCCATACAAATACTTTCAGAAACGACTTCCTGACACTTAAATCAATACTCGATATTAACAAATTTCTCTTCTTCAGAAACGCTTTCCTTGCCATTGCCAGTCTACATTTAATATCCTCTCTACTTCGACCATCATCACTTATTTTGCTCCCCAAATAGCAAAACTCCTTTACTACTTTAAGTGTCTCGTTTCCTAATCTAATTCCCTCAGTATCACCCAACTTAGTTCGACTACATTCCATTATCCTCGTTTTGATTTTGTTGATGTTCATCTTATATCCTCCTTTCAAGACACTGTCCATTTCGTTCACCTGCTCTTCCAAGTCCTTTGCTGTCTCTGACAGAATTACAATGTCATCGGCGAACCTCAAAGTTTTTATTTCTTCTTCATGGATTTTCATACCTACTCCGAATTTTTCTTATGTTTCCTTCACTGCTTGCTCAGTATACAGATTGAATAACATCGGGGATAGACTACAACCCTGTCTCACTCCCTTCCCAACCACTGCTTCCCTTTCGTGCCCCTCGACTCTTATAAGTGCCATCTGGTTTCTGTACAAATTGTAAATAGCCTTTCGCTCCCTGTATTTTACCCCTGCCACCTTCAGAATTTAAAAGGGAGTATTCCAGTCAACATTGTCAAAAGCTTTCTCTAAGTCTACAAATGCTAGAAACGTAGGTTTGCCTTTCCTTAATCTTTCTTCAATGATAAGTCGTAGAGTCAGTATTACCTCACGTGTTCCAACATTTCTACGGAATCCAAACTGATCTTCACCGATGTCAGCTTCTACCAGTTTTTCCATTCGTCTGTAAAGATTTCGCGTCAGTATTTTGTAACTGTGACTTATTAAACTGATAGTTCGGTAATTTTCACATCTGCCAACATCTGATTTCTTTGGGATTGGAATTATTATATTCTTCTTGAAGCCTGAGGGTATTTATCCTGTCTCATACATCTTGCTCTACAGATGGTAGAGTTTTGTCAGGACTGGCTCTCCCAAGGCCGTCAGTAGTTCTAATGGAATGTTGTCTACTCCCGGGGCCTTGTTTTGACTCAGGTCTTTCAGTACTCTGTCAAACTCTTCACGTAGTATCGTATCTCCCATTTCTTCTTCATCTACATCCTATTCCATTTCCATAATACTGTCCCCAAGTACATCGCCCTCGCATAGACCCTCTATATACTCCTTCCACCTTCCTGCATTCCCTTCTTTGCTTAGAACTGGGTTTCCATCTGAGATCTTGATATACATACAAGTGGTTCTCTTTTCTCCAAAGGTCTCTTTAATTTTCCTGTAGGCTGTATCTAGTATATAGTATCTAGTGAGATAAGCCTCTACATCCTTACATTTGTCCTCTAGCCATACCTGCCTAACCATTTTGCCATTCCTGTCGATCTCATTTTTGAGACGTTTGTATTCCTTTTTGCCTGCTTCATTTACTGCATTTTTATATTTTCTCCTTTCATCAATTAAATTCAATATTTCTACTGTTACCCACGGATTTCTACTAGCCCTCGTCTTTTTACCTACTTGATTCTCTGCTGCCTTCACTACTTCATCCCTCAGAGGTACCCACTCTTCTTCTACTGTATTTCTTTCCCCCATTCCTGTCAATTGTTTCCTTATGCTCTCCCTGAAACTCTGTACAACCTCTGGTTAAGTCAGTTTATCCAGGTCCCATCTCCGTAAATTCCCACCTTTTTGCAGTTTCTTCAGTTTTAATGTACAGTTCATAACCAATAGATTGTGGTTAGAGTCCACATCTGCCCCTGGAAATGTCTTACAATTTAAAACCTGGTTCCTAAATCTCTGTCTTACCATTATATAATCTATCTGATACCTTCTAGTGTCTCCAGGTTTCTTCCATGTATACAACCTTCTTTTATGATTCTTGAATCAAGTGTTAACTATGATTAAGTTATGCTCTGTGCAAAATTCTACCAGGCGGCTTCCTCTTTCATTTCTTACCCCCAATCCATATTCACCTACTATGTTTCCTTCTCTCTCTTTTCTTACTATCGAATTCCAATCAGCCATGACTATTAAATTTTCGTCTCCCTTCACTACCTGAATAATTTCCTCTAGCTCATCATACATTTCATCAATTACTACGTCATCTGCAGAGCTAGTTGGCACATAAATTTGTACTACTGTAGTAGGCGTGGGCTTCGTGTCTATCTTGGCCATAATAATGCGTTCAATATCCTGTTTGTAGTAGCTTACCTGCACTCCTATTTTTTTATTCATTATTAAACCTACTCCTGCATTACCCCTATTTGATTTTGTATTTATAACCCTGTATTCATCTGACCAAAAGTCTTGTTCCTGCTGCCACCGAACTTCACTAATTCCCACTATATCTAAGTTTAACCTATCGATTTCCTTTTTAAAATTTTCTAACCTACCTGCCCGATTAAGGGATCTGACATTCCACGCTCCGATCCGTAAAACGCCAGTTTTCTTTCTGCTGGTAACGACGTCCTCTTGAGTAGTCCCCGCCCGGAGATCCGAATGGGGGACTATTTTACCTCCGGAATATTTTACCCAAGAGGACGCCATTATCATGTAACCATACAGTAAAGCTGTCTGCCCTCGGGAAAAATAGCGGCTGTAGTTTCCCCTTGCTTTCAGCCGTTCGCAGTACCACGACAGCAAGACCGTTTTCGTTAGTGTTACAAGGCCAGATCAGTCAATCATCCAGACTGTTGCCCCTGCAACTACTGAAAAGGCTGCTGCCCCTCTTCAGGAACCACACGTTTGTCTGGCCTCTCAACAGATACCCCTCCGTTGTGGTTGCACCTACGGTACGGCCATCTGTATCGCTGAGGCACGCAAGCCTCCCCACCAGCGGCAAGGTCCATAGTTCATGGGGAACTGTACCATAGTTTCCATGAAACCTAATTTTGTTAAGTAATTGTTGTTCTTCACACAGCCAGCCAAAAATTGCATCCCAATATAAGGTTAAGCTCAAAAATATACACTCCTGGAAATTGAAATAAGAACACCGTGAATTCATTGTCCCAGGAAGGGGAAACTTTATTGACACATTCCTGGGGTCAGATACATCACATGATCACACTGACAGAACCACAGGCACATAGACACAGGCAACAGAGCATGCACAATGTCGGCACTAGTACAGTGTATATCCACCTTTCGCAGCAATGCAGGCTGCTATTCTCCCATGGAGACGATCGTAGAGATGCTGGATGTAGTCCTGTGGAACGGCTTGCCATGCCATTTCCACCTGGCGCCTCAGTTGGACCAGCGTTCGTGCTGGACGTGCAGACCGCGTGAGACGACGCTTCATCCAGTCCCAAACATGCTCAATGGGGGACAGATCCGGAGATCTTGCTGGCCAGGGTAGTTGACTTACACCTTCTAGAGCACGTTGGGTGGCACGGGATACATGCGGACGTGCATTGTCCTGTTGGAACAGCAAGTTCCCTTGCCGGTCTAGGAATGGTAGAACGATGGGTTCGATGACGGTTTGGATGTACCGTGCACTATTCAGTGTCCCCTCGACGATCACCAGTGGTGTACGGCCAGTGTAGGAGATCGCTCCCCACACCATGATGCCGGGTGTTGGCCCTGTGTGCCTCGGTCGTATGCAGTCCTGATTGTGGCGCTCACCTGCACGGCGCCAAACACGCATACGACCATCATTGGCACCAAGGCAGAAGCGACTCTCATCGCTGAAGACGACACGTCTCCATTCGTCCCTCCATTCACGCCTGTCGCGACACCACTGGAGGCGGGCTGCACGATGTTGGGGCGTGAGCGGAAGACGGCCTAACGGTGTGCGGGACCGTAGCCCAGCTTCATGGAGACGGTTGCGAATGGTCCTCGCCGATACCCCAGGAGCAACAGTGTCCCTAATTTGCTGGGAAGTGGCGGTGCGGTCCCCTACGGCACTGCGTAGGATCCTACGGTCTTGGCGTGCATCCGTGCGTCGCTGCGGTCCGGTCCCAGGTCGACGGGCACGTGCACATTCCGCCGACCACTGGCGACAACATCGATGTACTGTGGAGACCTCACGCCCCACATGTTGAGCAATTCGGCGGTACGTCCACCCGGCCTCCCGCATGCCCACTATACGCCCTCGCTCAAAGTCCGTCAACTGCACATACGGTTCACGTCCACGCTGTCGCGGCATGCTACCAGTGTTAAAGACTGCGATGGAGCTCCGTATGCCACGGCAAACTGGCTGACACTGACGGCGGCGGTGCACAAATGCTGCGCAGCTAGCGCCATTCGACGGCCAACACCGCGGTTCCTGGTGTGTCCGCTGTGCCGTGCGTGTGATCATTGCTTGTACAGCCCTCTCGCAGTGTCCGGAGCAAGTATGGTGGGTCTGACACACCGGTGTCAATGTGTTCTTTTTTCCATTTCCAGGAGTGTAGATGTAAGGACGTTGCCACAGTACTTTCTGTTTACAGACATATTTGCATTCTTCCTGCGCTGTCCAGTGGATTAGAATACGTAGCCCACGATCAGCTAAGAAACGACCTAAGTACAAACAATTACTAGGTTTCCGTAAACATCGCGGTATAAAATATGCCACAATGAAGGTAACAGATCACCTGAAGATTGCCATGGATGCACAAAAGGCAGCTATCATGGTTTTCTTAGACTTCTACAAAGCGTTTGACATGGCCAACTACGACATTTAGCAGTATAAATTGGTCGCCAAGTCCAGTGCAATGGTTTCGCTGATAGCTTACGTCTTCTGAGCGAAGTGTCTTGGTCACAGAGGAGGCGGGTAGTATCAGACGTCGCCCATGGTTTGGTATTAGGTCCTATATGTTTTTCATTGTATGTAAATGATGTATTAGGTTTTTCGTACCGCAAATACCACATCTACGTGATGATCTCCAGCTGTATCTACAGGGTGTTTCAAAAATGACCGATATATTTGAAACGGCAATAAAAACTAAACGAGCAGCGATAGAAATACACCGTTTGTTGCAATATGATTGGGACAACAGTACATTTTCAGGCAGACAAACTTTCGAAATTACAGTAATTACAATTTTCAACAACAGATGGCGCTGCGGTCTGGGAAACTCTATAGTACGATATTTTCCACATATCCACCATGCGTAGCAATAATATGGCGTAGTCTCTGAATGAAATTACCCGAAACCTTTGACAACGTGTCTGGCGGAATGGCTTCACATGCAGATAAGATGTACTGCTTCAGCTGTTCAATTGTTTCTGGATTCTGGCGGTACACCTGGTCTTTCAAGTGTCCCCACAGAAAGAAGTCACAGGGGTTCATGTCTGGCGAATAGGGAGGCCAATCCACGCCGCCTCCTGTATGTTTCGGATAGCCCAAAGCAATCACACGATCATCGAAATATTCATTCAGGAAATTAAAGACGTCGGCCGTGCGATGAGGCCGGGTACCATCTTGCATAAACCACGAGGTGTTCGCAGTGTCGTCTAAGGCAGTTTGTACCGCCACAAATTCACGAAGAATGTCCAGATAGCGTGATGCAGTAATCGTTTCGGATCTGAAAAATGGGCCAATGATTCCTTTGGAAGAAATGGCGGCCCAGACCAGTACTTTTTGAGGATGCAGGGACGATGGGACTGCAACATGGGGCTTTTCGGTTCCCCATATGCGCCAGTTCTGTTTATTGACGAAGCCGTCCAGGTAAAAATAGGCTTCGTCAGTAAACCAAATGCTGCCCACATGCATATCGCCGTCATCAATCCTGTGCACCATATCGTTAGCGAATGTCTCTCGTGCAGCAATGGTAGCGGCGCTGAGGGGTTGCCGCGTTTGAATTTTGTATGGATAGAGGTGTAAACTCTGGCGCATGAGACGATACGTGGACGTTGGCGTCATTTGGACCGCAGCTGCAACACGGCGAACGGAAACCCGAGGCCGCTGTTGGATCACCTGCTGCACTAGCTGCGCGTTGCCCTCTGTGGTTGCCGTACGCGGTCGCCCTACCTTTCCAGCACGTTCATCCGTCACGTTCCCAGTCCGTTGAAATTTTTCAAGCAGATCCTTTATTGTATCGCTTTTCGGTCCTTTGGTTACATTAAACCTCCGTTGAAAACTTCGTCTTGTTCTAGGCGGTGGAATTCCAACACCAGAAAAATCCTCTGTTCTAAGGAATAAACCATGTTGTCTACAGCACACTTGCACGTTGTGAACAGCACACGCTTACAGCAGAAAGACGACGTACAGAATGGCGCACCCACAGACTGCGTTGTCTTCTATATGTTTCACATCACTTGCAGCGCCATCTGTTGTTGAAAATTGTAAGTACTGTAATTTCGAAAGTTTGTCCGCCTGAAAATGTACTGTTGTCCCAAGCATATTGCAACAAACGGTGTATTTCTATCGCTGCTCGTTTAGTTTTTATTGCCGTTTCAAATATACCGGTCGTTTTTGAAACACCCTGAAGTGCAAAACCAGCAAAACTGAAGACAGCTTTCAAGGATCTGAGTACCGGATCTATACACTACGAAAATGGACGCAAAATACGGGGTCACATCTCAGCCAATCCGAAACCTAAGCGACGCTATTTGGTCAGTCTAGGCTCATTGGCCCGAAATATCGGGAATCTCTACCGTCTCTAATGCTAAATGGGGCAACTATCAACTTATCCCCGTCAGCAAGTCGAGGAGTAATAACAGATGAAAGTCTAAATTGGACTGAGCACGCGACTACAGTGTGCAAGATAGCATCAGCATCTTTCCATGCCATAAAAAAATGTAAAAAGCTCTTGACCCGAAAAGGAAACTTGAGTAAACATACCTCCAGTTATTGATCACAGCGATGTTATCCGGCAAGGTCTTTCTCAGGAAAGCCTATAGCACCTGGAACTAACTATGAATGCCTGTGCTCGTTATATCTGCGATGTTTGATTCCTTGTCCATATTTCATCATCATATGCACTGGTATCCTGGCTGCCTGCAAACAAGTGCAGAACATTCCATACCCTGTGTCTTCTCTACTGTCCTTTCAACGTACACTGTCCCTAGTATCTCTTCTCGACCACAACGCTTTCGTCACAACAACATCGCAGAAAAATCCACACCCATCAGATCAAAATCCTCTCTGACTCACTTCACGTTCGAGCCACTTCCTTGGACGCCTTTCAGTTGCAGGAACCCGACTCTGGAATAACCTCCCGCGCTATATTGGAGAACTGAATAGCATTTCCAGCTTCAGAAGACAATTAAGGAAATATATGGTAAAGTAACAATAAGGATGAACATTGTCCCTCTGCACACCCGTTGCTCTGTACATCCCTCTTTCCAACCTGATCTTCGTCATTTCCCAATATTCTTAGTCGGTGTACTCTCCTTAAATTTCCTTTTCCCAGAACTCGCGCCGGCCGCGGTGGTCTCGCGGTTCTAGGCGCGCAGTCCGGAACCGCGCGACTGCTACGGTCGCAGGTTCGAATCCTGCCTCGGGCATGGATGTGTGTGATGTCCTTAGGTTATTTAGGTTTAAGTAGTCCTAAGTTCTAGGGGACTGATGACCACAGCTGTTAAGTCCCATAGTGCTCAGAGCCATTTGAACCCAGAACTCGCTATATCACGAAACATCTATTTTGTCCACCTATAAATTCTTCTTATATCTGCCACTATCATTATTGCAGGGGTTGAAACTACCGCTTCAGTTATTTTCACACGACCGGTTTCGGACTATTATAAGCCCATCCTCAGGTGCTTATGAGCGCTCATAGGCAGCACACTGCGCCTGGTACACGCGGCGATCGGGGGCCACAGCACAGTTACGACACCTGAGGATGGGCTTATACGAGTCCGAATCCGGTCGTGTGAAAATAAAGTATTTTACAACTGAAGCGGTATTTTCAACCCCTGCTATAATGCTCAGTTGCAGATTTTCTGCCAACAGGATTGATTCTATTATCATTATTGTTATTATTGTCACTATTATTACTAGTATTATCACTTTTACTGGCAGCAGCTGCAGAAATACAAGTACTGCCAGTATTAACTTTATTTGTTAGTGAACAGTATTATTTGCTCACACACCACTTCATGGACTCAAATAATTTTAATACTATTTGTCACATCAAAACTGTTACTTCTTAGGTAACTGTGATATAAGAAAGGTACTATACTGGTGAAACTCTGGACTGATGTGAGAGAGGGCCTGGTGGCCCTAATCAGACCAGGTCAAATAAATAAATAAGATACTTGTGCTCGTAGTGTATAGCATTTCCTGTGGACTGCTTGCAGTGACGTGTGGTCTGGATACCGGGTGTCTCCCATGTGGTACACGATGATTGGCTGGACGATCATGCTGGTGGTTTCCCTGCTGGTGAGCCTCGTGGTGCGACCGGGGGAGGAGGAGCCACGGCCAGGGTCCAACCTGTTCAGTCCGCTGGTGCGGCGCTGGCTGCCCGTAGATCCACTCGAGAAGAGCTACAAGGTACACACTGGCAGAACTACTTATGCATACAACCTCTTCTAACTACTGTTCAGTACATGGTACTACATGTTAGAGTGTCTTCCCATTACAACGACGTTTGGAGTGCGGGAGGAATGACAACTTAGATGCATCCTTGAATGCTGTGATTGGTCTAATCTTGCCTTCACGATCGCTACACGACCGATAAATGGGGGGCTGAAGAATATTTCTAGATTCTTCACTCAGTACTTGCTCTCCAGGATCACGAGGAAGCAAACTTCGGGCATCCGCAGTTGAAGGTATGGATCCTCGAAAAAATAAATCGCAAACAGTTGTTGTATTATCCTTTAATAGTACTACCCGCTTCTCAGTGATGGAGTTGCATGTTCAGGTACATCTAAATAAAGAGGAGTAACACATGAAGGATTGAGAAATTATATAAACAAAAAATAGAAATGGCAACAATCTAGGGAGGAGAAAATACACTCAAGTGCCAAAGATACTGGTATAGGCATGCGTATTCAAACATAGAGATATGTAAACAGGCAGAATACGGCGCTGCGGTTGGCAACGTATACAAATGGAAACAAGTGCCGGCCATTGTGGCCGAGCGGTTCTAGGCGCTTCAGTCCGGAACCGCGCTGCTGCTATGGTCGCAGGTTCGAATCCTGTCTCGGGCATGGATGTGTGTGATGTTACTTAGGTTTAAGTAGTTCTAAGTCTAGGGGACTGATGACCGTAGATGTTAAGTCCCATAGTGCTCAGAGTAATTTGAACCATTTGAGCAAACATGTGTCTGGTGCAGTTGTTAGAGCGGTTAGTGCTGCTAGAATGGCAGGTTATCAAGATTTAAGTGAGTTTGAACGTGGTGTTTTAGTCGGCGCACGAGCGATGGGACACAGTATCTCCGTGGCAGCGATGAAGTGGGGATTTCCCCGTGCGAACATTACATGAGTGTACAGTGAATATCAGGAATCCGGTAAAACACCAAATCTCCGACATCTCTGCGGCCGGAAGAAGTACGGCACCAACGACGACCGAAGAGAATCGTTCAACGTGAAAGAAGTACAATCATTCTGCAAATTGCGTCAGATTTCAATGCTGGGCCATCAACAAGAGTCGCGGAGTGAATCATTCAAGTAAACATCATCGATATGGGCTTCCGGAACCGAATGCCCACTCGTGTACCCTTGATGACTGCACGACACAAAGCTTTACGCCTCACCTGGGCCCGTCATCACCGACATTGGACTGTTGACGACTGGAAACTTGCTGCTTGGCCGGACGAGTTTCGTTTCAAATCGTATCGAGATGATGGACGTGTACGGGTACTGAGACAACCTCATGAATCCATGGACCCTGCATGTCAGCAGGGGACTGTTAAAGCTGGTGGAGGCTCTGTAATGGTAATGGTGCGGGGGGGGGGGGGTGCAGTTGGAGTGATATCGGGCATCTGATATGATTCAAATGGCTCTGAGCACTATGGGACTTAACATCTGAGGTCATAAGTCCCCTAGACTTAGAACTACTTAAACCTAACTAACCTAAGGAGATCATACACAGCCATGCTCGCAGCAGGATTCGAACCTGCGACCGTAGCAGTCGCGCGGTTTCGGTCTGAAGCGCCTAGAACCGCTCGGCCACAGCGGCCGGCAGAAGTCTGTCAACGAACCCTTTTTTCCCAAGAAGTCGACCTCAGTATACAGTCAGCTACTAGGCTGTGCTACAACGTCAGCCATACTGGTGTGTAAGTCTGTGCTTGGGATGTACGCTCAGTCCGTGCGAGACACATGAAGAGAGAGACACATAAATGACGTAGTAAATGGCAGGATTGGCAGCAGTGTTGGCAGCATTGGTAGGGAAAGACACATAAATGAATGTGTGAGAGAGAAACTGGGAGCTGACAACTTCAATTTGTATTTTTTTATTTGCTTGTTTTGCACATCATTATAACTGTACATCATTCAGTGTTAATCCATTGTGTATTTTACATCCTTACAAAAATGAATAGCATTTTATAAGTAAAAGAATTAGTTGATAGCGTAACTACTGCGATTTTGTGTAATCAAAGCAATTACTTTTGGTGAAATTGCAGACACAAAAAAATCTACGTGACTATTGCTGTTATTTTGTATTCAACAGAACATTCTTTACCATGATCAAAGGCAAGAATTTTATGTTATTGTTGATCACTGACAAACCTGTTCATGAATAACGGAAACGTGTTTTACACAATCTCAACGAAGTACTGAAGCAATGTTTGATACGTTTTTGTTTTGCGTTTTCTTTCAATTTTACCTTGTATAAGGAAATTACGTTTTCTAGCGCTAAAGGACAAGTTTTTATTTTTTTATTGTTACTGCAATATCCCTCTGTGTCACGTTACAAATTAATAATTTTCGAATAAAACCAGAAACAAACATTTACACTTTCAGTTTTGCTATAAATACAGTTTATTTGCAAGTAACAGACAGGAGGGCAACTGTGCAGAACAACAAAGTTGCGTAAGTTACCTGGCATTTTATATATCCTCGCTCAGTATCTAGACGGTTCACAGCTTCTGGTTTCTAGAGTAATTTAGTAAGATACTGATCGCATACGCAGACAAAGCGATCGGAATGAGGTGATGTCCGATAAGTATGCAGCGCACCCTACTTACAGGTAACGTAGTGACTGTCTTAACTGACGAAGACTACTAGGGAAACTATCCTAGTCTACACTTACTTATGACAGTCTATGGTAGCCTATGGTAGTTTTTCACGAGCGAGCAAGAGATGCCACATGGTGACGTGGAAAGATGCGCCTTGCTGCCAGACGAATTCGCCAGCGACCGACAGTCACTGAGAAAACAAGTGATTTGCGTTTGGCACATTGTGCCTTTATACGAGATAAAGTTTAATCTACAGTATATACATTTTACATAATTTGATTACTTTTGACGACATTTCAGATCCAAATTCCATCATTATACCTACTATTGTCAGCTTTATAAAAATAGAAATCAACCAAAAAAATAAGTTTTACAGAATTTCTGGTGAAGTCATAATGTCAGAAGTTAAGAATCTTTGCATTTACGAAGAAAATGAGTCATGCCCGCTTTGACCATAAAACCGATGACTAGGGCGAAAGCTTATACACTACTGGCCATTAAAATTGCTACACCCCGAAGATGACGTGCTACAGACGCGAAAGTTAACCGACAGGAAGAAGATGCTGCGATATGCAAATGATTAGCTTTTCAGAGCATTCATACAAGGATGGCACCGGTGGCGACACCTACAATGTGCTTACATCAGGAAAGTTTCCAACCGATTTCTCATACACAAACAGCAGCTGACCGGCGTTCCCTGGTGAAACGTTGTTGTGATGCCTCGTGTAAGGAGGAGAAATGCGTACCATCACGTTTCCGACTTTGATAAAGGTCGTATTGTAGCGTATTGCGATTGCGGTTTGTCGTATCACGACATTGCTGCTCATGTTGGTCGAGATCCAATGACTGTTAGCGAAATATAGAATCGGTGGGTTCAGGAGGGTAATACGGAACACCGTGCTGGATACGAAAGGCCTCGTATCACTAGCAGTCGAGATGACAGGCATCTTATCCGCATGCCTGCAACGGATCGTGCAGCCACATATCGATCCCTGTGTCAACAGATGGGGACGTTTGCAAGACAACAACCATCTGCACGAACAGTTCGACGACGTTAGCCGGAGCATGGACTATCAGCTCGGAGACGATGGCTGCGGTTACCCTTGACGCTGCATCACAGACTGGAGCGCCTGCGATGGTCTACTCAACGACGAACCTGGGTGCACGAATGGCAAAACGTCATTTTTTCGGATGAATCCAGGTTCTGTTTACAACATCATGATGGTCGCATCCGTGTTTGGCGACATCGCGGTAAACGCACATTGCAAGCGTGTATCCGTCACCGCCATACTGGCGTATCACCCGGCGTGACGGGTTGGGGTTCCATTGGTTACACGTCTCGGTCACCTCTTGTTCGAATTGACGGCACTTTGAACAGTGGACGTTATATTTCAGATGTGTTACGACCCGTGGCTCTACCCTTCATTCGATCCCTGCGAAACCCTACATTTCAGCAGGACAATGCACGACCGCATTTTGCAGGTCCTGTACGTGCCTTTCTGGATACAGAAAATGTTCGACTGCTGCCCTGGCCAGCACATTCTCCTGATCTCTCACCAACTGAAAAAGTCTGGTCAATGGCGGCCCAGCATCTGGCTCGTCATAATACGCCAGTCACTACTCTTGATGAACTGTGGTATCATGTTGAAGCTGCATGAGCAGCTATACCTGTACACGCCATCCAAGCTCTGTGTGACTCAATGCCCAGGCGTATCAAGGCCGTTATTACGGCCAGAGATGGTTGTTCTGGGTATTGATTTTTCAGGATCTATGCACCCAAATTGCGTGAATATTTAATCATATATCAGTTCTAGTATAATATATTTGTCCAATGAATATCCGTTTATCATCTGCATTTCTTCTTGGTGTAGCAATTTTAATGGCGAGTAATGTAATCTCAAGTATGCTGTTCAAGTCTTGGTGCACGTAAATGAAGATGTATTTCCCTTAGGTCGTGTTTAGATAATTTTCTATAAAGTGCAGGCGTTACAGCAAGGTATACGCCGAAGAGTTTCGAATAGGTGCTCCAGAGCTATTAGGGTCGTTTGAATATGAACATGCCCGCAGACAGTTTGTGGTTCCCCAGATGGATTTTTCAGAGGCTACCGCATTTGAAGGTCTTTGAGAACGTTTGTTCTTCGCTAGCTATTTTATTTGTACATTGCGTACATACTTATGTATCCGATAATATAATTGTGGATATATTTTTATAATAATGTATCATTCATTTAAAAACACTCGTATTTTAAATACGAGACAAAACAAAATCTTTGTGTGGCATATATAATGAAGTTCATTCCAGTTTTTTTCCAGCTTTTCATGCATATTGTGGGAATACCTTATTGCTAGTCGTAAGAAAAACTGAACAGCTTGTCTGCAAATCAGATGCTTGGTTTTACACAATTTATGATCAAGTACATCGTAGAATCCCTTTTTGTTATGAGTCAGCTTTCCGATGTTTATCTTTCCGTTGGGTATTAATAACACATGACGTTTGTTCCAGACGGTAGAAATGCGGATAATATCGACAGAGGAGGAAAGAAGAAAGTTGAAAGACGTAGACTGAAACAGCAGCATCTATCCTGGCATTAAATGCACCTATTACCAGTATTACGGAGCTCAGATAATCTTCTTTAAGAACTGAAATTCTATTATCACCGTCCGAATGCTGATGGAACTTATATCAATCAAGTGACCTCAATTACAGCAGCTGTTTTCTAAATAACTGATGGGTGATGCACTGAGTATGTGTGCGCGTAATTTGTACAGGAGAGCAGCACGCAGACAACAATCGGAGAAGAACGAAACATTATTCTCTATTAGGTAATTTTCTTTCATAGTTAATTGAGTGGCGATATAAATTTTATGAAGAGACAATTACGTTCTGTTTCACTGAATGTGATAAACGTAGATGGACAATGAAAACCAAATATATTTATACGCATGACGGCTTGGCAACGCTGATGACTTATAACATTATCGATATATATTTCTCCAGATGAGTATGTATAAGCCTGTTTTCATCATAAATCAATTTTAATAAGCTATTTATAAATAAATAAATATAACGTTATAAATACCGTATTCCTAATAAGAGTGAAATATTGTAAATACGAATTTGTATCCGACCAGTTTGATGGACAAATAAACAAAGTGTATGTTACTGGAAAAAGCAAGGTGTAGTCTGCTTATTCTGGTCAAATTTTGTATTCTTTCAGCAATGTAGTACTAATTAACATCATATGACATGAAACTTATAAATTTCATCCCAAGTAATATCACTTGCTGTCTTTGCCATTGGCAAAACTGTTGATTTTCTTTCTGGTCGTTGCCGTTATTGACACAGAACAAGAATTGTTCATACATACACACGACTGCAATCAGCGGTGTGGCCTGATCGGTTTATGCTAGCGTAAAACGCGGTCCGAGAGTTTTCCACTTAAGTCTACAAGCCACGTTAGTCCACAGCACGTAGATAGAGAGAGACCGATTGAGAGTCCAACACTCGTACGCTGTCACAGCATTCCAGGGTCCTAGGAGCGCTCTAATTGAAGTTACTGAAGCTTCTGATACAACCGGAAACTGCGGTTCCATGAAGCGGTTCAGCTTGCGTCAATGTCTCCTTTACCACGAGACCAGATCACTTGATAAGAACAGAGTTCCGTCTGGTTGTGCCACGACACTCCAGTTTCTCCGTTGTATCAGTCAGTGTTTCGCTGCAGTGATTACCTCTGACTGGACGCTTTATGCCGGAAATCTTGTGAACTTCCGTCATTTCGTAATCAGTGTAGGAGTCGCCGTTACCTACGCTGGGCACAAGACCACCTGGTTAAAAAAAACGTCATTCGCTCTATCCTGTCAAATACTCAAAACGTTCAGCATTATTCTATGAAATTCTTACAGTTCTTGCTTTTTCTACGGACACAACAGAAGTCAAGACCGTTTGAACTAAACTCCTTCAGTCTGAACACTTTCTCTTGAGGACCGAAAGGAGGTCAACGCATCTAAGTGCCACAAAAAAGAATTTGTGACTAGGGCACTCCTTCTGTTTATGGCATGTACTATCGTAGGAGACGATGAGTATATCGAATGTCAGCTAGAAGAAATGGAGGAATCGGTCACTAAACTGGAGTACAGCTGGTCACTGGATGAAGTCAACTGACGAGTAAGTTTGTGTTTCTAACTGGTGCGTTCCCTTCGGCTATCTACAGCGCTATCACAGCAAAAAAGAGAAAACTGAAAGGCGGAAGGAGTACACAGAGGGGAGATGAGGGTAATATTATAGAATGATATTATGATTTAGATGAAGATGACATAGAAGATATGACACTACGAAGAGAATTTGACAGAGCCTTCTACATATACATCTACGAGACTACTCTGCTGTTCACAATAAAGTGCCTGACAGAGGGTTCGATGAACCAAGCTGTCTCTCTACCGTTCCAATCTCGAACGGCACGCGGGGTAAACGATCACTTAAATTTTTCTGTGCGAGCCCTGATTTCTCTTATTTGATCGTGATGGTCATTTCTCCATATGTAGGTGGGTGCCAACAGAATGTTTTCGCAATCGGAGGAGAAAACTGGTGATTGAAATTTCGTGAGAAGATCCCGTCTCAACGGAAAATGCCTTTGTTTTAATGATTGCCACTCCAATTCACGTATCATGTCTGTGACACTATCTCCCCTATTTCGCCATAATACAAAACGAGCTGTCCTTCTTTGTACTTTTTCGATGTCATCCGTCAGTCCCACCTGACGCGGATCCCAAACCGCACAGCAATACTCCATAACAGGGCGGACAAGCGTGGTGTAAGCAGTCTCTTTAGTAGACCGGTTGCACCTTCTAAGTGTTCTGCCAATGAATCGTAGTCTTTGGTTTGCTCTACCGACAATATTATCCATGTGATCGTTCCAATTTAGGTTATTTGTAATTGTAATCTCTAAGTATTTAGTTGAATTTACAGCATCCAGATTTGTCTGACTCATGTGAATAACTTCACACTTTTCCTTATTCGGGGTCAATTGCCACTTTTCGCACCATACAGATATCTTACGTCAATCATTTTGTAAGTCGTTTTGATCATCTGATGACTTTACAAGACGGTAAATGACAGCATCATCTGCAAACAATCTAAGACGGCTACTCAGATTGTCTCCGATGTCGTTAGTATGGATCAGGGCCTATAACACTTCCTTGGGGAACGCCGGATATTATTTGTGTTTTAGTCGATGACTTTCCGTCTATTACTACGAACTGTGACCTTTCTGAGAGGAAATCACGAATCCAGTTGCACAACTGTGGCGATATTCCATAGGCACGCAGTTTGGTTAGAAGACGCTTGTGAGGAACGGTGTAGAAAGCCTTCTGGAAATCTAAAAATATGGAATCAATTTGACATCCCCTGTCGATAGCACTCATTACTTCATGAGTATAAAGAGCTAGTTGTACGAACTGTGTGACCTTTCTGAGAGGAAATCACGAATCCAGTCGCACAACTGAGGCGATATTCCATAGGTACCCAGTTTGGTTAGAAGACGCTTGTGAGGAACGGTGTAGAAAGCCTTCTGGAAATCTAAAAATATGGAATCAATTTGACATCCCCTGTCGATAGCACTTATTACTTGATGAGAATAAGGAGCTAGTTGTGTTTCACAAGAAAGATATTTTCTGAAGCCGTGCTGACTGTGTGTCAATAAATCGTTTTCTTCGAGGTACTTCATAATGTTCCAATACAGTATATGTTCCAAACCCCTACTGCAAATCGACGTTAGTGATATAGACCTGTAATTCTCCTGCTTCCCTTTTTGGGTATTGGTGTGACTTGAGGAATTTTCCAATCTTTAGGTACGGATCTTCCTGTGAGCGAGTGGTTGTACACTCCTGGAAATGGAAAAAAGAACACATTGACACCGGTGTGTCAGACCCACCATACTTGCTCCGGACACTGCGAGAGGGCTGTACAAGCAATGATCACACGCACGGCACAGCGGATACACCAGGAACCGCGGTGTTGGCCGTCGAATGGCGCTAGCTGCGCAGCATTTGTGCACCGCCGCCGTCAGTGTCAGCCAGTTTGCCGTGGCATACGGAGCTCCACCGCAGTCTTTAACACTGGTAGCATGCCGCGACAGCGTGGACGTGAACCGTATGTGCAGTTGACGGACTTTGAGCGGGGGCGTATAGTGGGCATGCGGGAGGCCGGGTGGACGTACCGCCGAATTGCTCAACACGTGGGGCGTGAGGTCTCCACAGTACATCGATGTTGTCGCCAGTGGTCGGCGGAAGGTGCACGTGCCCGTCGACCTGGGACCGGACCGCAGCGACGCACGGATGCACGCCAAGACCGTAGGATCCTACGCAGTGCCGTAGGGGACCGCACCGCCACTTCCCAGCAAATTAGGGACACTGTTGCTCCTGGGGTATCGGCGAGGACCATTCGCAACCGTCTCCATGAAGCTGGGCTACGGTCCCGCACAGCGTTAGGCCGTCTTCCGCTCACGCCCCAACATCGTGCAGCCCGCCTCCAGTGGTGTCGCGACAGGCGTGAATGAAGGGACGAATGGAGACGTGTCGTCTTCGGCGATGAGAGTCGCTTCTGCCTTGGTGCCAATGATGGTCGTATGCGTGTTTGGCGCCGTGCAGGTGAGCGCCACAATCAGGACTGCATACGACCGAGGCACACAGGGCCAACACCCGGCATCATGGTGTGGGGAGCGATCTCCTACACTGGCCGTACACCACTGGTGATCGTCGAGGGGACACTGAATAGTGCACGGTACATCCAAACCGTCATCGAACCCATCGTTCTACCATTCCTAGACCGGCAAGGGAACTTACTGTTCCAACAGGACAATGCACGTCCGCATGTATCCCGTGCCACCCAACGTGCTCTAGAAGGTGTAAGTCAACTACCCTGGCCAGCAAGATCTCCGGATCTGTCCCCCATTGAGCATGTTTGGGACTGGATGAAGCGTCGTCTCACGCGGTCTGCTGTCCAGCACGAACGCTGGTCCAACTGAGGCGCCAGGTGGAAATGGCATGGCAAGCCGTTCCACAGGACTACATCCAGCATCTCTACGATCGTCTCCATGGGAGAATAGCAACCTGCATTGCTGCGAAAGGTGGATATACACTGTACTAGTGCCGACATTGTGCATGCTCTGTTGCCTGTGTCTATGTGCCTGTGGTTCTGTCAGTGTGATCATGTGATGTATCTGACCCCAGGAATGTGTCAATAAAGTTTCCCCTTCCTGGGACAATGAATTCACGGTGTTCTTATTTCAATTTCCAGGAGTGTAATTGCTAAATATGGAGCTATTTTATCAGCATACTTTGAGAGGAACCTGACTGGTATACAATCTGGACCGGAGGCCTTGCCTTTATTAAGTGATTTAAGGTGCTTCGTTACTCTGAGGATATCTATTCTATGTTTCTCATCTTGGCTGTTGTTCTTGATTGGAATTCAGGAATACTTACTTCATCTTCCTTGGTGAAGGAGTTTCAGAAAACCGTGTTTAATAAGAACTAATTCGAAACAAGGCCTCTGGAGTATACGACATTCCATTAGAACTACTGATAGCCTTGGGAGAGCCAGCAGTGACAAAACTATTCCACCTGGTTCGGAATATGTATCAGACTTCAGACTTCAAGAAAAACGTAATAATTCCAGTTGCAAAGAAAGCAGGTGCTGGCAGGTGTGAATATTAGTGAACTATCACTTTGATAAGTCATGTTTGCAAAGTACTGTCACGAATATGTTACAGAAGAATGGAAAAATCGGGAAAGGTCAGTTTGGATTCGGGAGGAGTGTAGGAACATCAGAGGCAATACCGATGTTACGGTTTCTCTTAGAAAATGGGTTAAGGAAAGGCAAACCCACATCTATAGCTTATGTACGCTAGCAGAAAGTTTTTGACAATGTGGACTGGAATACTATGTTTGAAATTCTGAAGGCAGCAGAAAAATAACTGATGACGGCCGAAGTCGAGGGGATACAAAATATAGACTGACAATGGCAAGAAAAGCGTTTCTGAAGAAGAGAAATTTGCTAACGTCGAAGCCTACTTCACTGCAAAATTCTTTGATTTCGTCACGAAACTGAAAAATAAAGCAAAATATAGTGGCCGATAGGCTATTTACAACTTTTGGAGAAACTAGACGCCAGCTGAAAGACTCGAGGACCACGAAGAGGAAGCAGTGGTAGAAAAGGGAGTCAGACAAGGTTGTAGCCTATTGCCGATGTTATTCAATCTGCACATTAAGCAGCAATAAATGGAACCAAAGATAAATTGGGAGTAGAAATTAAAGTTCAGGGAGAGGAAATAAAAGCACTGAGGTTTGCTGATGTCGTTATAATTTTGTCAGAGATAGCGAAGGCTTGGAAGAGCAGTTAAACGAAATGGACAGCGCCTTGGCAGGAGGATATAAGATGAACATCAACAAAAGCTAAACAAGGCTAACGGAATGTAGTCGAATTAAGGGAATTAGATTAGGAAACGGAACACTAAAAGTAGTAGTGAAGTTTTACTATTTGGGCAGGAAAATAAATGATGAAGGCCGAAGAAGAGAGGATGTAAAATGTAGATTGACGATGACAAGAAAAGCGTTTTTGAAGAAGAAAAATTTGTTAATACCAAAGCCCATTTCGATGGAAATTTCCTTGGTTTCGGCATGAAAGTGAAAAACCAAGTTGTACTCCATACTGATCTTGGAGTTTGTCAAACGGAGAAGTGATGGATGGTGTGAAGTACACCATTTCTGTAGCATCTTACTGATTTTATAAAATGTCATGACATGCATCTCTTTCAGCGCTATGTACACATTTCGCTAGCCACTTGTGTGACTGTTATTGTGATAGAGAGAACAGGCTGAGATAATGTTCTTTTTTGATCTTGTTCATGATATTAATAGAATATCTGAAACAAACTTAAATTCAGACTTCAGACGATGCTGCTCTGCGTATGTCTGTTCCCTTCATTGTGTGCCAGTGAGATGCGTATTAAAATGCTTATTTTAAAAATTTCTTTATGTGAAGTTATATAATATCAGTAGATATTTTGCACAGGCACAACAATAAAATTCACTGTACGTATCCACCATACTTCCGGCAGGGTGGATGGCTGTATTACAAGGCCCAAGCCATGCTACATTGGTTTGATGAAGTACATAGTTCACTAATGGCATACTAAGGCCTACAGCTATGACAATCCTGCAGCCCCCTACGTTAATGGGTGCCGACGTATATAGGGTGCAGCAGTTATTTATGAATGAAATGATTTGCAGCGACACAAAATTGTATTATTTCAGCACAATATTCACTGATTTCAACGAAAAATTGACTGACTTCGACACAAAATTGAGTGATTTCTTTGCAGAATTATTTGACTTCACCGCGAAATTTGCTGATTTCGATACAAAATTCGTTCATTTCCATAAAAAGTTCAATGTTTTTAAAGCGAGGTAAAACTGATTGATATCGAAACGAACTTCGCCTATTTCCATTCCTAAGTCAATGATTTAATAGAAAAATTGAAAAAAAAAGGAATAAAGTTGTACCAGCCCATTATCCTATTGAGAGATTCTGTCAGAGGATGAAGTGAACTACAACATTTATTTGTCACATCTTCTATAACTGCAAGCAGCTTAGACAGAAGCCAAGTCTTTCGTTACAATTTATGGTAGGATTCACTTAAAATGTATGCCGAACACTAGATTGCTTTTGTTTGGAGGATTGAGACTCAGAGTTTAACATAGTCTACATCAAGATCATTCGAGACAAAATACTAGGTGACACTGATGAGGGTATAAATCAGGAGTGATCTCATTGAGGGAACCACACCAGCATTCGTCTTAAACGATTTAGAAATCCGGTGTAAACGTTCGAGCTGGTGTACTTTCCTTGAAACTATAAATTTGAATTCTGAGATCATACACTTTTATATAGACATACTGACCTGTTGTAATTCCAGTAGCCAGTCTGTAAATTCGTTCGATAAATGCTATAATACATTTTTGATAACGGCAGCGAACCTGTGGGTGTGTGTTCTGGAATTGGAGGTATTGGCTTATATTTAGACATGCATCACACTTTCCCAGTATCCTCCCAGTGTATGACATGTTTCAGTGCTTACTTCACGATATTCTTGTTAGAGTCGCGGGACGTCTCCATTTCACCAAAAAGAGAAGTTGCCAGCAAACAGAACCTTACTCCACGCTGATCGATTACGAGCTCGAAAATCTTTTGCCGACAGAGGAGAAGAACATAAAACTCTCCTTTGATATGGCTACTGAGAAATGTCTTAATTTTTTCATAATGCGGGGCCACAGTCATAATACATTTCTTTAAAGTCAGTACCGCCATTAGACTGTTTTTTACTTGCAGTGTTACATTTACACGATCATGATTTCGGCTTTAAAGTGCGAGTATGAAGTGTTTTAATGTTATACAGTGCGTAAGATGGCGTACTGTCGTACTTAAAATACAATGTGTCTAATAGTGTGTTTTAAATACGACAGTATGTCATCTTAGGCACTATATAAAATTAAAACACTTGATAATGGCACTTTAAAGCCGAAATCATGACCGTGTAAATGTAACACTGCAAATAAAAAACAGTTTAATGGCGGTACTGACTTTAAAGTAAGAAATTTCTATCGCACCAGAGCCTTCCTATAGAAAAAAACCTTATTAGTTATAGAAACACATTTTCATATAGCAGAAGAACTTGTTCATTGCAGTACAGCTAGTTGAATTAATCTATGAAGAGGTGTAGTACATCTGGGCGTCTAAGGAAGAATGCAGAGGATCAAATGGTTTAAATGGCTCTGAGCACTATGGGACTTAACATCTGAGGTCATCAGTCCCCTAGAACTTAGAACTACTTAAACCTAACTAACCTAAGGACACCACACACATCCATGCCAGATGCAGGATTCGAACCTGTGACCGTAGCGGTCGCTCGGCTCCAGACTGTAGCGCCTAGAACCGCAAGGCCACATCGGCCGACAAGAATGCAGAGGAATGCGTCTACGGCGGCATGCTCTGTTGTGCCAGTGGCCAGCTGTCTAACGGTCTTCACAATCTGTAACCCGCTGCTGTGAGATGGCAAATACTCAACTGTCTGAATACCCCTGTTACCCTCCTGGTGGCAGCGTCTGGGTATCGGCTGCTCGGATATGCTGTGATCCTGCATTTTGACTGATATATTTTAATCTTAGGAAGCTGCAGAGGGCTGGGTTACAGACCGCTATTCTCATAGCAACACATTCTTTTTTCGTCGTCTCTTTTTGAAACTTATTTGATGGTGATGACTTAGCTGTCCGCTTCATATAAACACTTTTTTTTCACAAATGGATGAGGTACATACCTGGTGCATATAACTCTCGCGTGTTTTTACGATCTTGTGGCAGACTACTGACCATATCGGTTGGTGCTTGTTTAATAGCTGTTAAGCCATTCCGTACTTTAATTCCTGCTGACATTCAGCAGCTCAACTTCTCCCAGAGGACAGGGGTGCTTGAAAAACGTTTATGTGGGCCAGTGTGCAATTGGCATAATTTTAACCTTAGGATACACTGAATGTCCCGCCATCTTCGATTTGGGTACAAACATAAGTGTGCTTCTTGCATTTTGAATAATTCCCGTCATTTTGGCTTAGGTCTCATCGGCTGCGATGTCAGAGTGGTTATGCAAGAGACAGCAGCGCCATCACAAATAGCACAGTGATGGCAAAAGATTGAACTCCTAACTTGGCCTTTTGAAATTCCCACAATTTTTAACTTATGGCAAGTGGGTTCGGGTTCTAAACTCTAGACTTGATGCCTTGGGTCAGTGGCATGATGCCTGTTGTCTATGGCTAGCCTCCAACAAGTGAGTAGCCCACTTACTTTTTAAACTAGAATTTCCTACTAATTTATAATCGGCACAAGTAAACTCTTGGATTCTAAGCTTGTGACTAAGTCCTGATAGTTATGAATATGTGATGGTATCTGGGAATTGTACGATGGTGTGCAGGTACAGTGACAGTGTGTGTACAAGGGTGGGCAGGTGGCATGGGGACTTTCCCACATTTGTCTAAAAAAACGATTGTTCCTGTCTCTGCCTACTGGAAATCTTTAAGCAGCACACCGTTTTAAACTTAAGTCAACTGGACTCTTACCATAGGCATGTGGGGTAAGGAAAGATTATTTAAATATGCAAGTTGTGTCAGAAAATCGTGTATCAGGTAGATGGAGGAAACTTTTTAAATTTGTGGCAACAAGGCTACCACAATTGTAAACTGGGCTCTTGGATTTGATAAGTGACCTTATTCCTCTGAGACATGGGGGGAAAATCTTGCGTTCTGAACTTAGCCAAGTGATAAGGCAGCCACATAGGCTGGCTTCATATCCCCTCGTCCGCCATCTTGGATTCGATAAGTAGAAAATGCAAACTACCAATTATACAGGCTGAACCTCCTGTCCATAGGTCACTCATCTTGGATTGTGACGTCAGAGGGCTCAGGAAAGCCTTGTGACCATCTTGGTTTCTATACGTAGGATATGTGAGCTTGCAACAATGCAGGTCTGCCATCTTTTATTTCCCACCACTGTGACAATTGTCCATGGTGGCTTTCTTTTAATTTCTCACTATTTTACACTTAGGACAACTGGGCTCATAACACAAGTGGCCTGTGATATCATGGAAAACCATGGATTCTGTAATTTTCCTGTATTTTTTGAATTTACCACCAATTTGCACATAGGACAGTTGAGCGATGATGTCAAAGAAGGGGAGCAGGATTATGCAGTTGTTGTATCTTTGATGTTGCCCCTCGTGCACTACCAGATTGCAGACTGCTGCTCTCTGTCACGTTATCTTTGAATAAGATAATGGAAAACAATGTGATACCTGTGTTGTCCTGATCTACCTTGGTATAGGGGCTGTTCGTCTGTTGCTCTGGCCAGTATCTTCTCCTCGTTTCTCACCCGATGAAAATGTCTGGCTCCTGAGAGTCTTATGTGCTACCACCCGCCATTTTGATTCATGAACTCTTGCAGAGAGTTGAAGGAGTGTGAAATGTCGGAACCATATGTCATCAAAGCTCACGTCTGACACGTCGACCATCTACTTTAGAGCCATAGTTGCTGCCAGATCTGGGTATTGTATTTTACACCCTGTATGTCCCACAATCATCTAAAAATTTAATTATGCATTCTTTCTACTATACTTTCTGGCGCTGCGGTTTTGATGGACTGCACAGTATTTGTAGATGTAGATGATGATATAGCGATATCTCTCACTCATAATATTTTCGTCGCAGTTGTTTATACCATATCATCCTATGATTCAGCGTGTATAGTGTGGTTATTTGTTCGTTGTGAATCATATCAACTACTGAAACCGAGATTTCTATGCTCTTACGTCCAGTCCTTTAACATTTCGAATCAACAGAAACAATACACACAGACTTACGTTAAATTATTAGGTTTTTTAGGCAGTTAATAGAAATACATTGCATATATGGGTTTACTTCCAGAGCCTGATTAGGCGAGAATCTCTGGGATATTGTTGCTCCAAGACGTAGCTCTAGATACCTTCGTGCCCTACATTTAATCCATGTGAAAAGTCTCTTGGATTTACGTCATACATAAGTGCTATGTTTACTTCCTGGACATTGCCCATTGTTTTATTTATGATGTTCTGGCAATATCAAAATTGTGCATTAAATTACGTTTTGTATAACTTCCTCAGTACTGAGCTTAGATTTTAGGAATTAAAAGTTTCTACTGTAGTCAATTCACTGTTCTGGGACAAGATAAGACTACTATACCACAGTTCAAAATTAATGTGGTGCACCAAAATTTCGGGTCATGAGGAAAGTGAATACTATTTGTGTTAAAAATTACTGAATAAAATGGAATGCTCAGAAAATTTAGTATTAAATACCTAAAATTCTTGAAAACAATGCCACTGGAAAGTGCAAGTCTAGGTCGTTGCCGAACCTAGTGCTACATTGAAAAAAAAAAAAAAAATCACTATGTTGCTGTGATGAATTGAACACAATTATTTCATAGTGTAGGGTACCTCAGCATATTCTAAACACAAATTAGTTCAAAATTACTAAATACCTTTAGAAATTACCTTTATTTCTTGAACACACGCTGACACTGCAATTATCAGCTTATTTCAAACAGATTATGATACCCCATAAGAACATGTAGGAACGAAAAGAAGTGATGCACAGAAGACAAATGTTGTAAAGTATATGCCACAATCAGACACACAGAAAGTTTAGTTTATTCCCTGAGTTAGAAAAAAAATAGTTTGATGTGGCATATACTCTACATAAGGACACAGGAGGGTGATGGTGATGTTCTCGTTTGGGATAGCAAATATAAACACAGTACATTTCTAAGGAGATATAGCCCGTAACTTCATTCGACGTGATTCGTTGTTCCCTTGTCTTCTTTCGCTTGTACTATCCGCAGCTCAACCACCTGGAAAAAAGATAGATCGCTTTAACTCCACAATGAAAAGACGTGGGAAACTGGGTAAGAATACTCAAATGGTTGTTTCATCTCAAACTTTTACATTGTCAAGTCACATTAATGTGAACGCCACCCATGTTCAACATCAACATGCAATAATCACTTATAGAAAGCAAGTGGGGGCACTAGCAGTGGAGGGCACATAAAGCATGTCGGGAGGGATTCGCAAAACAGCGAAGTCGTTGTCATAACGCGGAAACGGAGCAATTTATCTGACGTCCAAATGGACATGACCATCGTCTTTTGGGCCAAGCATGGAAACATTTCCGGAACTACTAAGTCAGTAAACTGCTCACGTGCCGCCATGGTTAAAGTACACCGTGGTGGGCAAAATGGTGCTATCCAAAACTCGCCCCGAGGCAACTGGTCCACCATGCGACGTAGATAACAGGGGTGAACGACGGCTGTGGAGAAGTGTACATGCGAGTAGACACGCAACTGGTGGGCAACAGATGGTCCAGATGAACCAAGAGGATACCTACATTGTCTCCTCAATAGTCTTTCAGTGAACAATGCTGCATGTGGGCCTCAGCAGCAGGTCCGTGTTTCTTGCTCTCATGCTGACTGTTGTTCATCAGTGACAGAGGCTGGGATTTGCACGCCAATACCGCAATTGGACGTCCACTGAGTGACGACAAGTGTTCTTTCAAGATGAATCACGTTTTATGCTCCATCAAACAGATGGCCATTAGCATGTATGGTATGAAATGTCTGAAAGCAACTGTAGAAAGGATCCAAGCTGGAAGACATTCGCTGTGTGATCTCCTCATTCCAAAGCAAATAATTTATCAACACAGGTATGCATGTATCCTTGAGGACCATGTCCATCCCTATATGCCATCTGCTTTTCCTCTGCACGATGGCATCACCCACCAGGCCAATGCAACGTAGTAAACAGCTCGCAATGTACACGAGTGATTCAGAGAGCACCAGGGTGAAGTTGCCATACACCCCCAGTCATCAGACTTCCCGGATTTAAATACAGTCGAGAATATTTGGGACCTTCTCGACTGCATTGTTCGCGCCATGGATCTTCAACCGAGAAATCTAGCGCAGCTGGCTACAGCATGGCTCCACAACCCTGTTGGTGCTTTCCAGAACTCCACCGACTCTCTTCTTTCATGTCTCGCAGAGGTCTGCGGTGTAGAAGGTGGTTATTCAGGTGTTTGACAGGTGTTCATCTTAATGTGGCTAGACACTGTACCAAGAAAACCTAGTAAGGAATGCGAATTTAACGATTCCCCTAGGTACACACGCCTTTCTATGAAATTTTCATCTGAAGCAGTGGAAATTAAGTTTCTTCTGGGAGACAGAAAAATGGTACTGTTATTTTTAATCACTATTATATCTGTCAGTTGTTCCCTATACATTCCGAGATTAATGTTTATTTTTCCCTGTAGCAACAATTCGCAATCAAGCCAATATGCTTACAGTCAAAACGGTAGACGTCAGCTCCATGGACCAAGGCGCTCAGGCTCCTGAGTAGCAAGGTATGTGGTAGCATTCTAAAGCTCTCCCTGGGACCTCGGCTGTACGCAACACAGCTAAGACTGGCGGCGACCCCCTTGCTACAAACCAGCCCCGATAAATAAACACGGAATTGCTGACAGACACTTTGTCGCGTCCACCACCGGTAACGTAAACATATTTATCGATTGTCTTACACAAATTTCAGCACGACATGATGGCGTCAAAAGCGTCCTAGGAGGCAACATGACCACAGAACTAGTTTCCTACACTGATCACATGCCATCTGGAAACTGATCGAGTAACCTTCCGCCTGGGAGGTAGTTAAGCAGCCACCAAGAACCTAGCCGGACACGTTCTGCCAAAGCAGCCTCCGTCCTCCGAGCAGCCAAGCCGTCGCCGAGCACCACTCACCACCAACCACTGGCTCGTATGACTCAACATTACAATGAACACACCAGAACTGAACACTTCACTTTCACCTGTGTCTTGATTGTGGGCGTTTATTGTACTTAGCATTGCCAGCTATATCTGTGCGCTATTCGTTTCTGTTTAGTTTGTCCTGTGGTGGCTGTATGCACGAGCGCTATTCGGAAAGTAAGGTCCGAATGGTCGCGAAATGGAAACGACATTGAAAATCCGATTAAGCTTTGCACAGATCTGTCAAATACACCTGTTGATTGTGTCACGCCACTCTTTTTAGTTCTGAGCACACAGTGAGCTAAAGATGCCAAGAAAAATAGTGTGTCGCGCCAGATGTGAATGCCTGCTGCAAGGTTGTGCCTGATTCATGCAGTTCCTTCTTCATGACAATTCTCAGCGGCATACTGCAGAGGCAATAAGCATGTACATGCAGCGTTTTCGGTGGGAAGTGTTTGATCACCCACGATACTGCACAGACTTGGCTTCCTCTGATGGCCGGCTTCTGTGGCCGAGCGATTCTAGGCACTTCAGTCTGGAACCGCGTGACCGCTACGATCGCAGGTTCGAATCCTGCGTCGTGCATGGATGTGTGTGATGTCCTTAGGTTAGTTAGTTTTAAGTATGTTCTAGGGGACTGATGACCTCAGATGTTAAGTCCCATAGTGCTCAGAGCCGCTCCCTCTGATGTTCATTGCTGCTCACGTGAACCGCTGACTACGAAGGCATTTTGGCACAGACCAGCGTAGAGAATGGGCGAGAAGCGTAGGTGGCTGCCTCCTACGACGAAGGTGTTGAAAAGTTGAGCGCTAAAACAAATGTCTAAATCGGAGTGGCGACTCTGTAGAGAAGTAGCTGGAAACTATTCCAAATAAAATACTTTTGATTTTCACCTATTGTTTTCATTTCGCGGCCGATCGTACCTTACTTTACGAATACTCTCGTAGTTTGATATTTGTTTCCTTGTTATGCTCAGAGGCTTGTAGCAGCAAAATAAAGTGAGCCTAGCACTACGACCGGCAACCGACGACCACGAGGCTGACGAGAACTAAGAAAGAATAAAGAGAACAAGAGTCACAAAACGTTTGTGTTCAACTCTTCTAAAAGCGAGCTCTTGCGGCCAAGCGCATGATTGTCCGCCACAATCAGTAAGCCTCCCGAGAGACTTGTCACGCTTCCGGCTATTTGCTAGAGCTGTGCAAGAAAATGCAGCATCGAAAGATGCTTGTACACATGCATAGCTCTTTGGATAGTACTGGGGAGCGTCACGTTAATGTGCCAATGAAACCAGGTGAAAAGCAGCCTCATTTCAAGGTCAATGTCAAGATACACATTTGCAAAAGTATAACAACAACAGCAATAAAAAGTAAATCATGAAAGAATATGGTCATAAATTCCATTTATGTCATCAAGCGTTAGAAATGGCCATCGCTCGCTGCAGGACCCGTTTGTAGTAGGTGGTGGAAGGACTCCTCGACAGAGTGTAGGATGGTTCAAATGGCTCTGAGCTCTATGGGACTCAACATCTTAGGTCATAAGTCCCCTAGAACTTAGAACTACTTAAACCTAACTAACCTAAGGACATCACACACACCCATGCCCGAGGCAGGATTCGAACCTGCGACCGTAGCAGTCCCGCGGTTCCGGACTGCAACGCCAGAACCGCACGGCCATCGCGGCCGGCAGTGTACGAAGCAGATGAATCTTAACTTCTACGTGTTGTAATTTCTCCGAAGTGGGATTTGGACTCTGTCTACAACTTCCTATTAGTTGATTTTAGTGGTAACCTTCCCGTTGGACTTAATCAATTAGTGATAGTTAACTATTCTGTGGAGACTGTCGAAACACTTACCGTTTCATTTCCACTGCTGATCACAGTTCAAGAATAATTTTGTACCTTGAATAATTCCTTATTACTGGCTTACACTTAACTGTTGTTTGTGCTTTACTATACTTTCAGTGACCCATATAGTATTGTTGTTCATTGCTGCATGAGAATGTCAAATGGTTCAAATGGCTCTAAGCACTATGCTACTTAACATCTGAGGTCATCAGTCCCCTAGACTTAGAAGTACTTAAAGCTAACTAACCTAAGGACATCATACACATCCACGCCCGAGGCACGATTCGAACCTGCGACCGTAGCAGCAGCTCGGTTCCGAACTGAAGCGCCTAGAACCGCTCGGTTACAGCGGCCAACTGAGAATGTCAATTAAAGCGTGTTGCTCCCTTCGGTCACAAGAAGTTTGCTATTTGCTTTAGATGGAATATACGATAAAAAATAGATGGCTTCCCTGTAGACCACCGACTTCATTATGTAGATGAGATAACATCCTAAATTTCAACTTCTCAGCAAAAGCAATGAACTGAAAACGGATACTTCTGTGCTGGGACAACGCCATCGCACGAAGAAAATAGGATGGTGAAACTATTATAACATTAATATGTCGTTCAAATGTGGCACGATACAACATGGCTCCTTACACGTTCTGCTACTCCAGTGTAAAAGGAGACAGTTATGCCCCCTTTACACAGTTCCGAACACAAGCGAACGGGTAAAGAACGAGAGTTCTCTCTGGTGTAAACGGTAGGCCAGTGCGAACGAACTGCATTTGGTCGTGGTCGATACGCATTAGCTAGTGTCCGTTCGTGTTGCGCTGGCGATCAGTCTTCTAGCGAAACATCAAAGGAAGTTCGCGACCTCACCGCTTCAGCGCTAGCAGTACAGAATTCACCGGTCAGATATCTTGTCTACTTTTGTTCACATGAGTTGAGTGAGCGATGGAATGGTGTAAAGAGAATTCAGCGTTGCTGGTAGAAAAATATACACTGTCAAGTAGCATTAATGTGACCATCTGTCAAAAGCTTGAGTAACCACATTTTACTGCGCGAACCGCTACCAGACGTACAGGAAGAGAGCCAGTGAGGTTCTGGAAGGCACCGAGAGCGATATGGGGCCGTGCCCAGCTGCGCTAGGTTTCTCGGTTGAGGATCCATGGCGCGAACATACGGGAAAATCCCACAGATTCTTGATTCAGCTTAAATTCGGTGAGTTTAGTGGCCAGGGAAGCACGGTAAACTCATCTTGTTGCTTTTTGAACCAAGCACGTACACTGTGAACTATGTGGCACGTTGCATTGTCCTGCTGGTAGATGCCATCATGCAGAGGAAACACAAACTGCATGCAGGGGTGGACACGGCCCCCGAGAAGAGATGCATACTTGTGTTGATACACTGCGCCTTCCTGATGACGACATCCCCAGACCATAACGCTCCTGTTTGCTTTCAAACATTTCACACTGTACACGCCAATGGTAATCTGTCCGATGAACCAGGCGTCTGCTGCAGACGCCCATTCGCAACAATGTTCACTGAACGGTCGTTGAGGAGACACTCTAGGTGGCCGTTGGATCATCTGTGCAGTCAGGTGCTCAACTAATCGCCCGCACACATCTCCGCAGTCATCGTCCACCCTTGTCATCTATGGCCCGTGGTGCACCACAGTTGCCTCAGTGCCGGCTGGATTGCACGATTTTGCTATGTGCACGGTATACTTTTACCACAGCGGTACCACCACCCTTTCGGACGGCAGATAAGATTGCTCCATTTCCGCATTATGACAAAGACTGCACTGTTTCCCGTGTCCGCCCCTCCCCCCCCCCCCTTCCCAACTTACTTTATATGCCCTCCACTTATAGTGCCGCCAACTGCCGTCTGTGAGCGGTCATCAAATGGTTCAAATGTCTCTGAGCACTATGGCACTTAACTTCTTTCTGAGGTCATCAGTCCCCTAGAACTTAGAACTACTTAAACCTAACTAACCTAAGGACATCACACACATCCGTGCCCGAGGCAGGATTCGAACCTGCGACCGTAGTGGTCGCACGGTTCCACACTGTAGCGCCTAGAACCGCTCGGCCATCCCGGCCGGCGAGCGGTTATCGCACATTGACTTTGACCATAGACGATGGTTATATTAATGTGGCTGGACCGTGCACAAATTGTGGTCAAAACCACCCGGAAAGCTTGTGAGGGTGTTGCCCGGTAGGTTGTGCTCTGAAATAACATTACACGAAAAAATTCATAGATGCACCATATCCGACTTACTTAGCTTTGTAGTTAGCCAGTCAGGTCGCTGTGTACTCAAATTCGAGCAGCCTGCTAGATACAGTATCGCCAAATTTGTTCTTCGTTTGCTTTACTAAAACCGAATAATTCTAGCTTTTGCGCGCCTAGCTTCTTTTTATGATTACAGATAATGCCACATTTTAACTGGTGATGATCCCTTGGACAAATAGCAACTTACGGAACCACAGATGTCTGTGCATTACCACATTTCAGTGGGAGCAAGAACTTGAATTTGTACCCGAACCGACTTGATTGGATAACGTCGATGATAATTAAATTGGAAACAGCGCAATGTATCGATTTTTTTCTTAACAATTATTTCTTAGCACAACCTACCCTGCAACACACTTACAAGTTTTTCGCACTATTTCTGACCACCCTATATATCATAGGTGCTTCTGGGATCCAAGAGATCCATACCAAAAATTTCGAAGGGAAATAAATATGGAATAATATGTATGTATTATACTGATTAACTCTGAAAACATAGGAGAGGCCTCATGATTTTCGTTGCTGTAGTTCATAGTAACTATAATACGGTTGACGTCTCACAGTTGTAGCAGAGATTTTTGATGGTAAATACACTCCTGGAAATGGAAAAAAGAACACATTCACACCGGTGTGTCAGACCCACCATACTTGCTCCGGACACTGCGAGAGAGCTGTACAAGCAATGATCACACGCACGGCACAGCGGACACACCAGGAACCGCGGTGTTGGCCGTCGAATGGCGCTAGCTGCGCAGCATTTGTGCATCGCCGCCGTCAGTGTCAGCCAGTTTGCCGTGGCATACGGAGCTCCATCGCAGTCTTTAACACTGGTAGCATGCCGCGACAGCGTGGACGTGAACCGTATGTGCAGTTGACGGACTTTGAGCGAGGGCGTATAGTGGGCATGCGGGAGGCCGGGTGGACGTACCGCCGAATTGCTCAACACGTGGGGCGTGAGGTCTCCACAGTACATCGATGTTGTCGCCAGTGGTCGGCGGAAGGTGCACGTGCCCGTCGACCTGGGACCGGACCGCAGCGACGCACGGATGCACGCCGAGACCGTAGGATCCTACGCAGTGCCGTAAGGGACCGCACCGCCACTTCCCAGCAAATTAGGGACACTGTTGCTCCTGGGGTATCAGCGGGGACCATTCGCAACCGTCTCCATGAAGCTGGGCTACGGTCCCGCACACCGTTAGGCCGTCTTCCGCTCACGCCCCAACATCGTGCAGCCCGCCTGCAGTGGTGTCGCGACAGGCGTGAATGGAGGGACGAATGGAGACGTGTCGTCTTCAGCGATGAGAGTCGCTTCTGCCTTGGTGCCAATGATGGTCGTATGCGTGTTTGGCGCCGTGCAGGTGAGCGCCACAATCAGGACTGCATACGACCGAGGCACACAGGGCCAACACCCGGCATCATGGTGTGGGGAGCGATCTCCTACACTGGCCGTACACCACTGGTGATCGTCGAGGGGACACTGAATAGTGCACGGTACATCCAAACCGTCATCGAACCCATCGTTCTACCATTCCTAGACCGGCAAGGGAACTTGCTGTTCCAACAGGACAATGCACGTCCGCATGTATCCCGTGCCACCCAACGTGCTCTAGAAGGTGTAAGTCAACTACCCTGGCCAGCAAGATCTCCGGATCTGTCCCCCATTGAGCATGTTTGGGACTGGATGAAGCGTCGTCTCACGCGGTCTGCACGTCCAGCACGAACGCTGGTCCAACTGAGGCGCCAGGTGGAAATGGCATGGCAAGCCGTTCCACAGGACTACATCCAGCATCTCTACGATCGTCTCCGTGGGAGAATAGCAGCCTGCATTGCTGCGAAAGGTGGATATACACTGTACTAGTGCCGACATTGTGCGTGCTCTGTTGCCTGTGTCTATGTGCCTGTGGTTCTGTCAGTGTGATCATGTGATGTATCTGACCCCAGGAATGTGTCAATAAAGTTTCTCCTTCCTGGGACAATGAATTCACGGTGTTCTTATTTCAATTTCCAGGAGTGTATGACTTACCCAGGATCACTCTACCTGCCCTCTAGCAAACTATACAGCAGATTTTATTAAGTAGCCGCTGTGAGAGCACGTATGTACCGCATTTCACATTTCATTTTGTTTACATTACGATGTTTAGACTTGTTTTAATGAAATGCTTGATGTGTTTTGCACATGTCACTAGTGATATCACTAAATATCTGAGACAGCAGCTATTGAAGTGCGAAACCGTCACTGACGTATACGTCTCTAATTACTAAAAGCGGTCAAGTTGAATTCGTCGTTGGTACCAAAAGCTGTGCTTTTAAATTTCTTTGTCAACTGTAACAAGAAGCCAGCGAAAAGCGTCGGTCGACGTATATCCAGAAGAAAGCTGTAGCTGCCATTCAGTGTTATGTGCACTAACTCCACGCATTTCACATTACGTACAAATTCAGACACATAAATTCTACTTTCGTATCCTATTTTGCTTACTTCGTTAAAATAGTGCGCTAAGAAGATTAAAAAAAAAGTAAAAATCAGCTATGCATACGGTCATTTCTTTTTACTTTCATAGTTACAGAACCTTTTTTTTTTGTTACGTTTTAGACTCGTTTCTGTCAATTTGTTTTCAAATTTCCAAGTTATTCTACAGGTCTTCTTTCTTTTCAAATATTTTCTTCTGATGTCTAAGCGAAATGCTCAATACGTCGACAAATAGCTTTAACACAAACATCTAAACGCCGCAGAATGGGTTGATTATCTTGCTCGTTCCCATATTCCAGGTGTCTGCAGTATCTGCTGCGGTGCTTCTCGAATAAGCTGACGAATGATGGTAACATTCGCAATAGGTCTTGAATATATTATGTGCTATAAATACTCCCAAAAATAAGAGTCCAATGCATTGAGATCAGGAGAGCGAGCAGGCCTAGATGTTTTCTCCCCACAGTGGAAACTATTAGTTAAAGTTTCGCTCTAGGGATAAACATGAAAAAATCCTAAGTAATGGTTACTAATCGCCAAATCCAACTTACAGAATGCTTAAAGGATCTGGAGGTAGTGAATGATTGTGTTTATCTAGGGGCTCCGATCAATGACCCAAGAAAGTGTGAGAAAGAAGTAAAACGAGGAATCGCACTTGGTCGAGCCACAACGGTTTAACTCACTAATATCTGGTAAAGCCGGACAATATCCAAAACAACGAAGATGTACATGGTGGGGTCGTTGGTGTTACCTGTGTTCTTGTACGGCTATGAGACCTGGACCGTAGAAAGTAGTAGTATCCATTTGTTTGGGAAACGATTATTTAAAACTTTTCTTGCCTGCACAGAAAAATGATGTGGTGTCCCATTGCGCATGAGTCACATGTTCTGACGTAAATGTAGTGGAACGTCTTCTAGCAGAACATTTAAATGCTCCATTAAAAATTCACTGTATAATGCTCCAGTCAGTGTTTACGGGAAAATGAGATGTCCAATTGATCAGCCTCCAATTATGCAGGATGCCATACATTAATGCTAAACTCAACTTTTTTGTAATGTGTTTTCGTAGCTGCGAAAGAATTCTTACTTGCATATGCATGAGTGATTTGCCTACAGTACTTGTAAATTTTGCATCATCAGTGGATAGCACAGTAGACAGAAAATTGTGATCTTGAGCACATATGACCTGTAACCAAGTACAAAAAGCTTTTCTGGTTATCGAGCACAGTTGGAAGCGGTACTCATATCTGAAAACAGTTTACTTCAAATGAGATTCCATACTGAAAATGTGTCTGGGCGATACCAACGTGACTATAATGAGATTTTAACTCTGCAGCGGAGTGTGCGCTGATATGAAACTTCATGGCAGATTAAAACTGTGTGCCGGACCGAGACTCGAACTCGGGACCTAGGAGACGAGGTACTGTCGGAATTGAAGCTGTGAGGACGGGTCGTGAGTCGTGTTTGGATAGCTCAGATGGTAGAGCACTTGCCCGCGAAAGGGAAGGGTCCCGAGGTCGAGTCTCGGTCCGGCATACAGTTTTAATCTGCCAGGAAGTTTCACCAACGTGAGTGTCGCCCGCTACACGGCCCGACAACCAGCAGTGTTGGTCTGGGGCGCCATTTCCTTCATAGCCGGACCCCTATGGTTGTCATGCGCGTTACCCTCACAGCACGGCAGTACGCCGTCAGTATTCTACGCCCTGTTTTGTTGCCCTTCCATGTAAGATATTGTCGATTTACATTTCAGCAAGATAATGCTCTCCCTCACACGGCGAGAGTGTTTACTACTTGTCTTTGCGCTTGCCAAATGCTTTCTTGTTCAGTCCCATCTCTTCCCAGTTCTGAACGTTTGGAGGATTATGGGAAGGGCAATAGGACCACCAAGGGATTTTGAGGATCTAATGATGCCCCTCAAGAAGACATCTAACAGCTCAATCAAACAATGCCAATCCGAATGCTTCCATATGAGCCAATGGTCAGCCAACACATCATTAACTTGCTCAATTTGTGAAGCTCTTTCTCTTGGATAAATCACCCAATCATTTGTTTGTATGTATTGATACATCACAACTACCGACTTCCGTCACATTCGGATAATACTTCGTTGTACGTCGTTTTTTCGGTCTTAGAGTGTGTGCGAGTATGTACACCGACGGAAAAAATCTCAGTACCTAGACAGATTGATGTTACATAAAGTTGATAGGTGTGTCTCTGCATCTGAAGGATGGTATCTGTAAAATTTTCCGCCAGTCGTATAAGAGTGGCGCTAGAAGCACCACTACAGGGATTCAAATAAGATTTTCTTTCAATACACGCTGTAACGGTCGTGAGCTTAGTTACCATTGAGATTTGACATGGCGAGCTGATGGTTCGTTGGTTGATTTGGGGGATGGGAACAAACAGCGAGGTCATTGGTCCTATCGGATTAGGGAGGGATTGGGGAGGAATTCAGCCGTGCCCATTCAAAGGAACCATTCCGGCATTTGCCTGAAGCGATTTAGGGAAATTAAGGAAAACCTAAATCAGGATGATCGGACGCAGGTTGGAACCGTCGTCATCCTGCATGCGAGTCCAGAGTGCTAATCGCTGCCCCACCTCGCTGGGTGGTGAGTTGATGTTAGTCAAGAATGGCTTCAAGGTGACAAAGACGCCATTATCAACACCTCACTGTGTCTGAACGCGAAGCTGGATCACTGTACGTGATTGCCGGCATCGGTGGTCACAAGAATGTACGAATGCAAGTAGATAGGGCTCTGGACGGCCACGACGCACTACCGAGAGGGAATATCATCGTGTTTGGCTAAAACAGCAATTTGAACAGCAGCTGGCACCACTGCGACACCGCAAACTGTTACAAACCAGTTACTTAAAGGACATCTTTGAGCCTCACGCCCAGTAGCGTGCATTCCACTGACCCTAAACCACCGCCGTTTGCGATTTCAGTGGTGTCAAACGGGAGCTAGTTGGAGAGCAGGATGGAGGTCTGCTGTGTTTCCTGATGAAAACTGGTTCTGCCTCGGTATCAGTGATGGCCATGTGTTGGTTAGATGGAGGCCATTTGAGGGCCAGCAGCCCATCTGTCTTCGTGTTAGACACACTGGACCTATACCAGAGGTATGGTCAGGGTTGCGATTTCGTAAGACGGAAGGAGCATTCTTCTGGTTATTCCACGCTCCCCGACGTCAAATTTTTGCATCAATCTGGTGATACGACCTGTTGTGCATGAACAGCATTCCTGGGGGTATTTACCACAAATCACTGTTGTAGACGAGCATGCTCCTCAGAGACTCGACATGTCTTTATCCACTCAATCATCAGGTGTGTTTCCAAATCGGCACGTGTGCGACAGCATCGGATGACCATCGTAGCATCATTCACAAACAGCATTAACCGTCCCTTTATTGATTAAGTGCGACAGGCACTGAATTTGTAATAAATCTAGTTATGGTGAGATAAAATGCACTAACCGATCTTGAATAACTCAAAACCCGGAAATACACTGCGAAACAGCTATACAAAAATGTATAAACATCAACATATATAAACATTTTATGTAATTACTATGATTATTATGGACATCTTAAAAAGATAGGCAATGATAAACGATTATTTGTACTTATTTTTTGTAATGTATGTTCCAAAAATGATTTTTCATGAATAGATAAATATGTGATAGTATTTACTTTGCTACATGTTGCTACAGGTAAATCTTTGTTCTTTTTCAGTAGGAGTAAGGAGTACGAGTTACGTGTAAGTTGAGTTAACATGGGGGTTGAACTTAATTGTACAGTAAAGTTAAATGATTAAAAATATATTTACTTGACAAAAGGAACTCAATCAGTGTTGATGTCATTTAAGAAAATGAAGCTGAGTATCTGCTAGACCAGTACATCAAATTACATTCCGGACTATCATGGGCATGGTTTATGAACCTACAATTCTGATGACAATGAAGAACAATAACAGATGATGAAAATTCTTTATTTATATTCTACCATTGCTACCTCTCTCCACATTGTGTCACTATTTCTGTGTGTCAAGTGTTTTGAAACTGTGGCCAGCCATCCAAATTTAAACTTACTTCAAAATTAATGGATCAACTTCAGGTTATAAGAGGGTGGTGATGGTTAGAATATGGTGCTCGTGCTGGATTTTCTGAAAGTAAAGTGTGAATACTGTGTTTGACTATTTTTCTTGTTGCAGACTAAAATACTGCGAAAATTTTAAGTATGTAATTTATGTGACCAATGAGCCAAGTATGAACCACAGCTATAAAACAGCAACAACAATAGCAAAAGGAGTTCACAATCAAGAAGAACAACGGATTAAAAATAAAAAGTAAGCTGGGCAGTTAACAGTGTCGACTTCCAACAACAAAATTAAGTACTGGAAATATGTTTTTCCTTTCTCTTATTAGTCAAGTGTTTTATTGTGTAATCATTAACAATGACAGTTATTTAACAGGAATCTGGAAGAGTGAGGGATAACACAGACATGGCAGACTTAAGTAGTGTCATAAAAGAACAACAGGAAAGCTTTATTGATGAAGCAGTAGAAGAAGAAAAAGGCACTCATGAACTATGTAAACTATTTTAAACAACAATATAATAATACTGACGTTAGTACCACGTTGGCATTGTTAATAAAAATGAAAGCAGATAGTAAAAGCAAATTCGATCAAATTTATCATCAACTTAAAGATAATAAGGATCAATTTGCAAAACTGCAATTAGAAAATCAAAACAGTCAGCTCAAAAAATTTAAGCACTAAAGTAAGGACCATTTCACAGAATTCGGTCATTAAAAAGGAGCGTTATTTAATTGCATCGTTAAAAATATAGCTTGACTAAACGATATCAATCAAAAAATTGATAGGTTAGATGGTCCAGTAGAGTCTGATGTGTAGAAGATGAAAAAAATCGAGCTTAAATTTAACACTGAAGTCAAGACTATCAAAGATGAAGTCACTGAAGATACAGAAAAAATAAAATTGCTTTCGAAAAGTTGTATTTGGAAATAAGTACTGTTGACAAAAATGTAAATAGTCGAATTTCGACTTTGGTAACTAATGTTCATATTAAACTGGTACCTGTTGAAATTTGTTATGTCAAACAGCTGAAGAGAATAGAGAACGCAGTCACAGACAATGTAACATTAACTTACAACAGAACCAGCACCATACAAAGAACTGTTTCTGTTCTGCACATTAAGGTGCAGAATTGTCCAGTGATGTAGTTATGTTAACAATGTTGGTACCATGTTTTGCAACATTTCAGTGAAAAACTTTTCAGATGAAGGTAGTTTACATCGTGTAAATATTCTGCTGCTTTGCAGAGATAATTTTGTGTCTAATATGTGTAACATTATGAAAATTAAGTTTGTTAAGAAATTTCTGAAGTGTGAAGCATTAAGTCGCACTAATCAGTATACTAATGATGATACATCCTGCACATATTTTGAGAACGGATTTATGTATAGGTTTTGGTCAGAGACTGAACATCTAGTATAAAAAGTGAATTTCTCAATGGACCAAATTACAGGAAAGGGAATTTTAGCATTAACAGTTCTGCAAAAATCCGCTTACAGAATTAGCTCATTTCAGCAAATATTTTAATGAACTCACCCAAATAGATGCCTTAAAAAGGAGGTTACCAGCTAAGGTACAGTGGACCTAGTCTATGGGCCAAAAAACACGATAGACTGGTTTTTGAAATATGTAGATAAAGTAGATAGAGTTTTCGAAAAAAAAACAGGGAACACAACCATAATAGTCACACAGATTTCGAAAGATGCAGTAATCAAAATTGGCACAGGAGGGAACATAGTAACCACAATGTTAACAATTATCAGCAGAAGGAACATAATAGAGCAGATGGCAATAATTTTTATTCTGGAGTGCAACATGGTAATAGCTGGAATAGAAATTGGAATAGAAAAAATAACAAAACAACGAAACAGGATGAGGTATTAATTCAGAAAACAAAAAACTAACTTTAGTCTCACTGCCAGTCTGCAAGTTAGGTAATAAATAACAAATGGAGCATAAATGACATTAATACTGACACCCAAGAAAAATGCTCTAGTGAAGTGATCAGTAGCTATCATTATATCTGTCGAGAAAGAAGTATGTTAACCAGGTAAGGCTAAACATGTAAGTAAGGTAGGTGAGCACAGAGGAATAGGAAAAGAGGGTACAGAAGAAATTAGTTTATCCAAATTCCATCAAGTGGTAGAGACTTGTTATTTGTCAAATGTTGAAGTAACTGATTTTTGTGATTCGTATGAAATTCAGAACCTAGTGGAAGAATAAGATAAAGAAAAAGTGAATACTGTATTAATTGACAACAACTTAAGCAAAACTGGTATTTAAACAATGATGAAATAGGGAATGATGTTGGTAATACATGCAGTGATATTGATGATTTTTGTGGTAATATTGATGACAATGATTATAATGAATTTAAGGCAAGTGATGGTGAATATAGTAACGAAGAAGAAAAGTATTTTGTCTGTTTCAAAGAACAATTGGGGGGATTAGGTATTAGTGAGGAAAAGTGTAGTAGTGTCAGTGATGCTGTATAGGTACCTAAGGACACTAATGACTATATCACAGCAAATGCAACTCTTGATTTAATTAATGATAAAGAGGCATGTATAGATAATCATACTAATTTAGTTACCAGTTATGATAAAGAAAGTAGGCTGCTTTAAAATATGAGTGAAAATGCATCTTTCTTATATAATGTATGGTTAAATAGTTATGCTATTGAGAAAGACAAAAGATTTAGGAAGATGATTAAAAATCTGTGTTCAACTTTATATTCAGACTAGTGGCATAAAATTAAATGTTATTGTAAGACAACTTAAAGGTAAGTGCTGATCTATATGAAATAACTAAGTGTACTCGGAATCATGAAATTCTCAGTGACAGTGATAGTGTTGTCCATATTAATTTAATGGAAGTGTGCCAAGGTAGTGAAAATGGTAAATGATTTGGAGGCTTTAGTTTTGAAGGGATAGAAGATGACATATTACAAGAGGATGTTAAGACTGATAAATGTATTGTTTGTTGCCCATTCCTTAAAGTCAAGATCATGGGAAGACAGGAATTTTATCGACACACATAGTCAAACATCAGCAGTGTCTGAATCCTTAAATAAAAAATTAAAACATAATAAGTTCTATGTAGAAGTACCTGTAATTGGAGTATGGATTCAAGGTGCAACTGTGAAACATAGTAAAGTTGTTAAAGTCGGGGTTTAATAACTTTCATAACCAAGGAAATAACTTTTGCACATGGATGCTTAATAATTCAAGTTCTTTGTGAGGATCGTATTCTCGACATGTCAAGGGTAGCTGGTGTGAATGTGGATTTTAAATGGGGAGGGCATAGGTTGATATCAATGCACCTTATGGAGATTGTATTTGTACTAATTTTATAAAGTCAACTGTATCTTATGAAGATGCCAAAATAAATCATATACAATGGTTAGAAAACAGTGGATTTGTAGATAAAGATATGACAGAATTAGAGACAGACGAAGCAGAATTTAAAGGACTAATAGACACTAAGCTTTCTGAAGCAAAAGTGTTAACTGATAACCAGAAATGTGCATTAGAATCTTTGTTGTGGGAGTATAGTGATGGGTAGTGATGCAATTAGTAATATTCCAGGCAGAGTGAGAGGATATCAGAGTGCTTTACAACTAAAACCACACCAATTATTTTTCATAAAGCCATATTGTATACCCATAACCAAGAGAGCTGCAGCTTCAGAAGAGTTGCATAAGATGGAAGTGTGTGACATCACTGAGACCGGTGTTACCCCATATAACAACCCATTAGCCATTGTTTCAAAAGGAGTTGAAGGCATTAGATTGGTTCTGGATTCTAGGCATCTCAACCAGTGTTGTACTGAGGACCAGATCACTCTGAAGACTGATGAACTTTTACACAAATTTAAAAATATTCAGATTATGTCTAGCTTGGATTTAACGTCTCGATTTCACCAGGTACCCTTAGATCCTGAATCTCTTAAAAATACTGGTTTCTTTACAATGGTACACGTTACCAATACTGTGTAGTACCTATTGCACTGAACTCATGTGTAGCTGAATTTGTAACAGCATTAGATTCTGCACTTGGTCAAGATCTGGTAACGAAACTTATTGTTTATATAGATGAAGTTTTGGTAACTGGACAAAGTTTAGAAGATTACTGAAGCAGGTATGTGAAAAACTTAGGGAAGGCAGAATGACTCTGAAACTTAAAAAATGTAAATTTTCTGTACCTGAACTAAAATTCTTAGATAATGTAATCATTAGGGAAGGAATCTTGGAACATCCAGAAGCAACTTCAGATTTCCCAGCACCATGTAGTAGAAATCAATTGAAGCCATTTTATGGTTTATGTGGAGTTTATCGAAAATTTGTGAGTGAAAAAGTTTGAGTGCATCCTATGTAAGCAATTTACTAAAAAGAACACTACTTTTGTTTGGACCCAAAAATGTCAGGAGGCATTTGCAAATATTAAGAAAGAAATGAACCATGAAAATTTGTTACACAAACCAGCTTCCAACCTACCAGTTTGTTTGCAGACTGATAGCAGGGATTAAGGTTTGAGAGCAGAACTATTTCAGGAAAAAGAAGTTAATGTGAACTCGTACATAACACAATTGCTTTTGCAAGTAGAATGCTGTTATAACATGAGAAATCGTACATAGTTACAGAAAATTAATTATAGCTGTTTACTACACATTTACTAAATTCAGAACCTATTTGTTGGGACATAAAGTATTTGTATATTCAGACCACAATGCACTAAGCTACCTACAGGAATTTACACTATATCAGAATAGACTTACCAGATGAGGAATGTATTTGTAACAATATGATTATGAAATTAAATATACTAAAGGTTCATAAAATGTTGTTGTGGCTGCTTTGTCAAGGATATCATTGGGTGGGAGTAATGAAAATTTTGATCAAAATGAAGAAAAAGAGATAAAAATCTGTTATATGAAGGGTATACATAATGACAAAATTATTAGGGAACTGTGTAACAAAATTACAAGGAACCAAAACAATGGTTCAAACTGGAGGTTAGTAATGAATTGTTTAGCGAAAGACGTTGTGAAAAATTGGACAGATTTACAAAGTATATAAAGAAACACTTTTCAGGAGAAAAAATAGGGATTCTGATAACTGGAAGTTACTTGGGCCAGAAGAGGTAGCTGGGAACTTGAATAAGTATGTACATGAGAGTTATGGAAACTGTGCTATTCAAAAATTCATACAAGAGCTACATGAAAGTATTTATTTCTGTAACATGGCTAAAAATGTTAGAAAAGAACTGTCTACTTGTGAAAAGTGTCGAAGATTGAAGGTATGTAACAGAACTTGTCAAGGTGAAATGAAAAATATAGTACTGGAGAAAGCTACGTATTTAGTTGCTGTGAATGTTCATGGAAGTTTACCAGAAAGGAAAAACGGTTATTGTTACATTTTTGCTATGGTTGATGTTGTGTCCAATTATATCCTGCCAGAAAAGCTAAAAATATGGAGATTATTGCTGCAATTGAAAAAGAATACTTAAAAAAATGTAGAAAAACCTAAAGTCATTGTGTCAGACAGTGGATCAGTTTGTATCAAAGTATTGGAAGTCATTCATAGAAAAATCTGAAATCAAACACATTTTAAGTGTTTAAATCCTTCATCCAATCCAGCAGAGAACATTATGTTTGAAATTAGTCTTTATGTTGCAATACTGTAGCCACAACCATCCTACATGGAATGAACACATCAGTGAGAGGTGGTTGGAAGTGGTGTACAGTGAGGAGTGGGAGGAGGAGATTGACAGACTGAGAGGGGAAAGACAGAGATGGACACAGACAGGGGGAGGAGTAGACGGACAGAGAGAGGTGGGCGGAGGTGGTGTACAATGAGAAGGGGGAGGAGGGGGTGGATAGAGAAGGGGAAGGAGGAGATGGTAGAGATGAGGGAGGAGGAGACAGACAGAGACAGGGGGAGGAAGAGATGGATTAGTAGAAGACTGAAATAAACATATAGTCAGACAGCGCTGGGTACTCAGCTAGCATAAACATAAGAAGGCTTTTTCACTTCACAAAACAAACAACATCCGAAAAGAAAAATACCTGTAGAACCAAGCTGAAAATCTGACAAGAAAAAAGCAGAAATTAAGTAAACGTGTAACAGCAAAAAGTCTGTACCTAGGAAAGTACGAGGGTGAGTCAAATGAAAACATTAAATATTTTAAAAAATATTATTTATTGTGCAGAAGTGGTACAAAACTGTGTCACTTTTCAACATAATCTCCCCCACGCTCAATGCAAGTCCTCCAGCGCTTGCAAAGTTCATGAATTCCTTTAGAAAAAAATTCTTTTGGTAGTCCGTGCAACCACTCATGCACCGTGTAGCGTACCTCTTCATCAGAACGGAACTTCTTTCTTCCCATTGCGTCTTTGAGTGGTCCAAACATATGGAAATCACTTGGGACAAGGTCTGGTGAGTATGGTGGATGAGGAAGACACTCAAAATGCAGGTCTGTGATTGTTGCAACTGTTGTACGGGCAGTATCGGGCCTCGCACTGTCATGTTGCAAATGGCACTTTCTGACAGCAATCCACGTCGCTTTGATTTGATTGCAGGCCGCAGATGATTTTTTAGGAGATTTGTCTATGATGCACTGGTGACAGTGGTCCCTCTAGGCATGTAATGCCCCAAAATGACGCCTTTTTCGTCCCAAAAGAGAGTCAGCATAACCTTCCCTGCTGATGGTTCTGTTCGAAACTTCTTTGGTTTTGGTGATGAGGACTGGCGCCATTTCTTGCTCGCTCTCTTCGTTTCAGGTTGGTGGAAGTAAGCCCAGGTTTCGTCCCCAGTAACGATTCTTGCAAGGAAGCCATCACCTTCTCGTTCAAAGCGCCGAAGAAGTTCTTCAGAAGCATCAACACGTCGTTCTCTCATTTCAGGAGTCAGCTGCCGTGGCACCCGTCTTGCAGACACTTTGTGAAACTGGAGCACATCATGCGCAATGTGGTGTGCTCACCCATGACTAATCTGTAAACATGCTGCAATGTCATTCAGTGTCACTCGGCGGTTTTCTTTCACTATGGCTTCAACTGCTGCAATGTCCTGTGGAGTCACAACTCGTTGTGCCTGACTTGGACGAGGAGCATCTTCTACTGAAGTCACACCATTTGCGAACTTCCTACTCCATTTGTAGACTTGCTCTTGTGACAAACACGCATCACCGTACTGAACCTTCATTCGTCGATGAACTGCAATAGGTTTCACACATTCACTGCGCAAAAACCGAATAACAGAACGCTGTTCTTCTCTGGTGCACGTCGCAAGTGGGGCGGCCATCTTTATACTGATACTGCGACGGTATGTGTGCATCTGCACTATGCTGCCACCTACAGGCTATTCTGCAGGCTGTTTGTAGCACTCCTACCAACTTACAGAATAACGGCGCGAAATTTCGATTTGTTATTATAAATTTAAGGTTTTCATTTGACTCACCCTCGTACAAAAAAATTACCACATGTATATATGAACGATTTCGATGCTTTTTAAGTATCTCTCCGTTCCACAGAGGTTTACTACATATTAGTCAATACCCAAATGTTGTTGTATCATATGTGCTGATTATTAGTGTAAGTAGGCTGTTTAGGTTTTTATGTTCGTAACGCCACGTAGCACTCTGTATGAAAATCACTGGCTGTGCCGTGTGCTGTCTGTGGCTGGTTAGCATTGTTGTAATATTGGCTATTGTAGTGTTGGGCAGATGGATGTTAACAGCGCGTAGCGTTGTGCAGTTGGAGGTAAGCCGCCAGCAGTGGTGGATGTGGGGAGAGAGATGGCGGAGTTTTGAGAGAGGATGATCTGGACGTGTGTCCATCAGAGACATCCAGTCTTACGAATTTACTGTCTCTGATGGACACACGTCCAGATCATCCTCTCTCAAAACTCCGCCGACTTTTGAACACTATTAAGGTAAATACATGGTTTGTTCTTTATCAAAATCTTTCATTTGCTAGCTGTGCCTATCAGTAGTTAGTGCCTTCAGCAGTTAGAATCGTTTATTTAGCTGGCAGTAGTGGCGCTCGCTGTATCGCAGTAGTTTGAGTAACGAATATTTTTGTGAGGTAAGTGATTCATGAAAGGTTTAGGTTATTGTTAGTTAGGGCCATTCCTTTGTAGGGATTATTAAAAGTCAGATTGCGTTGCGCTAAAAATATTGTGTGTCAGTTTAGTGTTGATCAGAATAAGTAAAGAGAGTAATGTCTGAGTACGTTCAGTTTTGCTCAGCTGTTTGAAAAGCAAATAATGTAAGAGGTTTAATCAGCACAGTCATTCATAAATTTTTCTAAGGGGACGTTTCATTAGTACCAAAAGGACAATAACACAGCGTTCATAGGCTATGCTCGTTCTTTCGGTTCTCTTCCATTCTTTTCAGTGTAAACGCTTGTTCACGGATGGAAGTGAATGGCAGTGAAAGCTGGCGAATTGTCTATGGAGGCTCTTTCGCATGTGTTTGCTTCCATTGGCTCCAGTATGCACCAGGCTTAAAGTGCTTCTCCAATGTCATGCAGGGAATGGAAAGCCGCACTGCTACTTGTTAGCAGCACACAAAATCTTTAGTAGGTTCCGGAACGTAGTAACGGGCGAGGATAGAGGGGCGTTCAGCGCTCACCTTGTAGTCGCGGTGCGGTGGTCCTGCTGGCAGCCAGCGACGCACCAGCGGGCTGAGGAGGCGTGGCTGTGGCCAGTGGGCGCGGCTGCTGCCCCAGCCCCCGGTGGCGGCGCTCACCATCAGAGAGACGGCGAGCGCCAGCAGCCAGCCCAGCGCCGTGTACCACACGTGCGACACAGCGAACACCGGCCACACCCAGCTGTGGACACGCGGCACCAGACTCCGTGACTGTGCGGCCAAGCAGCAGGATCAGGGCGTGAGGGGATGAGGTGGCTGGGAACATCGGATGCGGAACCGGGAGGAGGTTGGGGGTGTCGCAGTCGTGACCCTGCCTCTTCCCCCCAACCGCAAGCAATCTACATCACCACGCTTCTGCCCATTAAAATTGCTACACCAAGAAGAAATGCAGATGATAAACGGGTATTCATTGGACAAATATTATACTGGAACTGACTTGTGATTACAATTTCACGCAATTGGGTGCATAGATCCTGAGAAATCAGTACCCAGAACAACCAGCTCTGGCCGTAATAACGGCCTTGATACGCCTGGGCATTGAGTCAAACAGTGCTTGGAAGGCGTGTACAGGTACAGCTGCCCATGCAGCTTCAACACAATACCACAGATCATCAAGAGTAGAGACTGGCGTATTGTGGAGCCAGTTGCTCGGCCACCATTGACCAGACGTTCTCAATTGGTGAGAGATCTGGAGACCGTGCTGGACAGGGCAGCAGTCGAACATTTTCTGTATCCAGAAAGGCCCGTACAGGACCTGCAACATGCAGTCGTGCATTATCCTGCTGAAATGTAGAGTTTCGCAGGGATCGAATGAAGGGTAGAGCCACGGGTCGTAACACATCTTAAATGTAACGTCCGCTGTTCAAAGTGCCGTCAATGTGAACAAGAGGTGACCGAGACGTGTAACCAATGGCACCCCATACCATCACGCCGGGTGATACGCCAGTATGGCGATGACGAATACACGATTCCAATGAGCGTTCACCGCGATGTCGCCAAACACGGATGCGACCATAATGATGCTGTAAACAGAACCTGGATTCATCCGAAAAAATGACGATTTGCCCTTCGTGCACCCAGGTTCGTCGTTGAGTACACCACCGCAGGCGCTCCTGTCTGTGATGCAGCGTCAAGGGTAACCGCAGCCATGGTCTCCGAGCTGATAGCCCATGCTCCTGCAAACGTCGTCGAACTGTTCGTGCAGATGGTTGTTGTCTTCCAAACGTCCCCGTCTGTTCACTCGGGGATCGAGACGTGGCTACACGATTCGTTACAGCCATGCAGATAAGATGCCTGTCACCTCGACTGCTAGTGATACGAGGCCGTTGGCATCCAGCACGGCGTTCCGTATTACCCTCCTGAACCCATCGCTTCCATATTCTGTTAACAGTCATTGGATCTCTACCAACGCGAGCAGCAATGTCGCGATACGATAAACCGCAATCGCGATGGGCTACAATCCGACCTTTATCGTAGTCGGAAACGTGATGGTACGCATTCCTCCTCCTTACACGAGGCATCACAACAACGTTTTACGAGGCAACGGCGGTCAACTGCTGTTTTTGTATGAGAAATCGGTTGGAAACTTTCCTCATGTCAGCACGTTGTAGGTGTCGCCACCGACGCCAACCTTTTGTGAATGCTCTGAAAAGCTAATCATCTGCATATCACAGCATCTTCTTCCTGTCGGTTAAATTTCAGGTCTGTAGCACGTCGTCTTGGTGGTGTAACAATTTTAATGGCCAGTAGTGTAATTGGCTGATACAATCACTTGGTCACCTGACTCCAGAGACAAGTTGCATATCTAACAGTGCCCAGGGGCAACGAAAATTTGATTTTTAGTACTTCCTTTAATTATTATGTATAATTTTACTGCTGTAGCCAATATGATTATTGTACTTAAAGTCTGTAACATTTCACCTGATTATTGTATGAAGTTTAAGCCATTTTAACATTTCACCTGATTGTATAAACGAGTGTGAAGTTTAAGCTGTTATAACTTGCCAAAAATCGGATTTATATGCCACCTGAAGTACACACACATGTATTCGACACCTCAAAACAAACACCTCCATATCCTTTAAATAAATATTCTATAATAATGTTGTTACGATGTATATTCTTTGTACTTTGCGATTATGGCATCCAGCAGATTCCAGACGCCATATTTGTTTACATATATGTCACTATACATGTGATGTGTTACGACAGCGAAAGGAACATGTGACCACTGGAGGTACTCTATTTTACTTATTTTATGTTTACCGTTAGATGTCAGTTTAATTTTTTGTCAGAAGAAGCCCAAAACCATATTCTGAAATAGTGTCTTGTTTCTCCACTATACAGTGCCACAAGTTCCTCCAAAAAATCGTAACACAACACACACACACAAATGTCATACTAACTAATGTAAATCCACCCGATGGTGGAGGTTTAAGCCTTTGAAACGCGTCGTGCAAATAAATAAAACGGTGACTGGTAACAGTAAACTTTTTGTTTCATTTAATGTCAATAACAGTCACGGTAAAGCATAACCTAAAATGTTCGCATTTAAAGTTACGAGGGTAAGTCAATTATTATCCGCAGTTTAGTTATATTTTTGTTTATTTTAGTAGTACTGTCGTTTTACGTTGATGACGCATGCTTTGTTTATTTGTTGTTATATCTTTGCAATTTTGAAGCTGCTAGGTTAGTTTAGTTATCGCTGCCGTGCTGTTGATCTCGGGTGTTTCGCTGTCTGTTTGCACCAAAGAAGAGTAACGTTCAGTGATCCGTTTTTTTTGTGGTCGGAAGGCGTACCAGCGGCCGAAATTCATCGAAGACTTTCAGTACAGTACGGGAATAGTGTTTTGCCACAACGGAGTGTCTACGAATGGACTGAAAAATTCCGAAACGGTCGCAGAAGTGTTACGCACGATGAATGAGCCGGAGGACCGTTTACCGCCACACATGAAGAAACCATTGAGCGTTCACGTGAAATGATTCTCTTAGACAGACGATTAGCTATTACCGAAGTGGAGCATCGTCTGCAAATTAGTCACGAAATCATCCACAACAGACTTGGGTTTCATAAAGTTTGTCAACATGGGTCCCAAAACAACTCACATAGTTGCATAAATAAACGCGCTTGGACACATGCAAAAAAAAAAAAAAAAAAAAAGGACATTTGTATCGCTATGGTAACGAAGGGGACAACTTCTTAGACAGGTGACAACTTCTTAGACTGGTGACGAAACATGGATCCATCATTACTAGCCGGAGAGTAAACGGCAGAGTATGGAATGGAAACATGAAAATTCGCCGTGCAAGAAAAAGTTCAAGACCCAACCGTCCGCAGGAAAACTGATGCTTACTGTTTTTTGCGACACACAAGGTCCAGTACTGGAACATTATGGGGAAAGGGGCACAGCAATAAACAGTGTACGTTACAGTGAGATGTTTACTGCCAGGCTAAAGCCTGGAATTCGAAGCAAACACTGAGGATTGCTGCCAAAAGATGTTGTGTTCCACAACAATGCCCGTCCGCATACTGCTGCCAACACTGCTGAAACGCTCCAGAAACTCAAATTTGAAGTACTGGATCATCCTCCATATAGTCCCGATTTTGTCCCTTCTGACTATCACTTGTTTGGTCCAAACAGGCATTAAGGAGCAGTCGATATGCCTCGGACGAAGCAATGAAAGAAGCGGTGCATTCCTGGCTCGCAGCTTAACCGAGAACCTTCTTTTATGAGGGCATCAGGAAGCTTGTACAACGATGGACCAAGTGCGTTGAAACGCAGTGAGAAAAATGATGTTCTTGTAAGTTTCCTATTTGATTACAATAAAATTTTATAGCTACTTTGTGGATAATAATTGACTTTTCCTTGTATTAAGTAGCAGATTGGCTGTAGATGCGAGGTACTGTAGGGACCGGTAGAGTAGCTGTGAAGGTCCAATAGGAACGCAGGAAAGTGACGGCCAAAGGGGCTCTTGTGAAACTACAACAGGCTCAGCAAGCCTTTAGTGGATAATCCATTTGCTTTCAACAATTAAACGAGCCTCAGATTAAAACCAATACCGAATATCACAAAGCCTTTGAGATCTGGCAGTTGAGATGGCCAACAAGGTCCTAGTGAAGGCATATTCGCATGAAGAAATAAATAAGACTTGGGGCTATTAATGTTACATCCTTAGAAAAGGATACCAGAATCCAGGAAATCACGTGGATAATGACAGATTGGAACATGCTGATAGTGGGACTAAGTGAGGGAAGAATGAAAGCGACTGGTAGTAAGGTGCTGGGAAAAGGATATAAGATGTGGTGGTCAGGAATTGACAAAGGAAGCAATGATGTCGCAATAATAGTAACTAAAGAATTGGTGAACGAAGAACTTAAAGTGGAAAATGTAAGAAACAGAATAATTAAACTTAAGATAATGATGGAATAAAATTTTCTAGATGTAGTCCAGGTTCACGCTCCTGTAACAGTATCTGAAAGAGACGAAAAGGAACACAGCAAGCTACAGAGAATATCACAGACGTGTGGCAGGTTGGTATAAGGAAACAGACACAAGTTTACCAGATACAGCTGAACTTTAGAACAGAAATCAATAACAAACTATATAAAAATAGTTGAAGAAATTAGAAGATGAGTTAATCTCGATGGAGACCACACACTGTTGGTAGGGACACTGAAGAAAGTCAGGAAAGGTATGTACAAGGAAAAAAGACAGAAAAAAATCAAGTGCTGCGAACTGAAAGACAGAGAAAGGCAAGAGGTATAGAGGGCAGTTAGGGTGTCGATCAACTGATTAATCACAGTTTTTCTGAATTTCCTGTGACAGGTTCTAGTGATCAGTATTCGAGTCAGTTTGTTGCATTTGAAAGAGGAAACCATTTGCGTGAAATACTGCAAAGGAACATAGACTTATGTCGGAGACGGTTCCTTTACAATCGAAATCAACAATAAAACAAAATTTTTTGTTTCTTATTTCGTTTCCTAAATAGAGATACGATTAGAAATTATTTGTACTAAAATTAAAACAGTATAAATATGTACCTTCTTACGGAAAATTACTGAGATCAATTTGCGTTAGTATGAAATTTTCTTATCATTTTGGAAAACAAAGAACTACGTCACAGTTTTCACAATAGTACCTTAGTACACAGTACAATAGTATCACAATAGTCTCTTTCTCATCCACTTCCCCAGATCTTGCCTTCTTTCCTTCTGCACAACACTTGTGTCTCCTCTGAGTTGGACATTTCTGTAGCTGGAATGAATTTAGGGAAACGTTTTCCACTGAGTCCGTTTACAAGTGAACTATTTTAATTGGAAGTTGATTCAGTCCGGTTTCCTTTGTTCACGAAAGCATCTGCCCAGTCAGTAACTATTTCTACAAGATAGTGCTAGTAGTCCTCGATGTTTTACATGAAACATACGATTTTACAATCGCTATCACCAAAATATAAAAACTACGTACTTTCTTCCAAAAAGTTATTTGCATCCTCCCGAAAGGGTAGTACTCCTAATACCCCATTAGATAGTCCCTGTGGTCCACACCAGCCTTGTTTTCATTGTCATTCAAAACACAGTAAGGTAACATCTTCTCAGCCATTCCTGGTTTAGTTTTCACATTGACAATGGATGCACTCATTTTGTGTTTTGTCGTAAGAAGAAATACATTCCTAATGTCTTTCCATTTTACAAACTGCAGATGGTCTCGTCTGTGAAACGAAAGTTCATTTTTTTCAGCTCCTTGGCAATTAGATATATTTTACTGAATTTTATGTTGAATATATATACAAAGGGTGTAGCAGACAACAATCGAAGTCCTGTGCACTCTGTGTGGCGTTGTCAGCGCGGGGCGTGTCAACAAGGGAAGCGTGAATGCCACAAAGCAAATAACACACAATGTTGTCTGTATTCCGTTTCCACCAAAGCGAGTGGCAGTTACTGCAAAGTAAATTGTTTTAGTCGTAGTCCAAACATCATAGGATAACTTAAAACGAACGATAGACATAAGACAAATGTCGTAATATATTAACAGAGCTGAGAAACGGTGGACCTTGGAAGGTTCCACGTCGCTCGCCTTTTTGGAGGGTAATGCGTGCGACGTACGAGCTACGTTTTTCGTCTCCGAACTGCTGGTCAAGGCAGCGGAAGAAACAGTGAAGAATATCAACTAAAGTTAGGCACAAAGAAATTCCATGGTGGAGTGAAAGAATTCCAGAAGCAGTTAAGAAGAAGAATAACACATGGAGAAAATGGTTCAAAAACAGATCGGAACATAATAGAGAAAAATTTAAATGACTAAGCAGAGCAGCAAGGAAAATGATAGCATTGGCTGAGATGACATATTGAAGAAAATTAACAAAAAAATTAAAAAAAAAAAGAATTTGAAGTACAACAGGAAGACATTAAACCACATATCAGGTAACAGAAGGAAACAAAAAGAAAATTATTGGAGGAAGAAGTTTTGAAAATATGGAAAGAGAACTTCCACGAAGTTTATGAACGGCGGGATGAAACAAATACACATGATGAGATAGAGGTGGACGAAAGACATAACACATCACAGAGGAAATAGCAAGAGAAGATTGGCAGATCTTGGACGTAGAGAAATGTGTATTAGGAAAAAACAGTGGCAAAGTTCCTGGGGTAGATGGCATCACAGTGGATATCACCAAAGCCACAGAACCTATCGGCATTTGAGATTACTGATGTTCGGACAAAATTATTGCACCTATCTTTAAAAAGTGTAGCAAGCTGATCTGTGAGAATTACAGAGGAACAGCGCTATTGTGCCACTGCATGAAGATTCATATCAGGATTTCGACCTGGAAGATTAACTACAGATGCCATGCTTACAGACCGACAGGTTATAGAAAAGAAATGGGCACTTGGGAAAGGCATCAGAGTTGTATTCATAGAGGCATATGGCCAGGTTAGAAGGAAAGAAAGATCTGAGCAAAATACGAGCAATAGAGATGAGCGTTGTAAACCGGATCCTTGGTAAGACGAGTAGAGATAGGATAAGGAATGAAACAATACGAAACACCCTGCAGATCAAGCCCCCTAAAGGAAACTATGGAGAGATATAGGCTTACATGGTCTAGAATGGGAGTAGAAAGACTTTCAAATTGGCGAATATAAATGAGAAAGAATCACAAAAATGTACATAATATATTCTGGAGGAAGCTATAAATTTAGAGCCCTACCGTCTGGATTTCATGTGACTGCAGATGTAGTCTCGGAAGAAGTATCCAAACAACAGTTATTGGATCGAATGGATATATTTGTGGATTGTGTATCAACAGCTACTTCTAGCTGCCAAAAACATCTGGAGCTGAGTAAATATTTTACAGGTATTTCGGAGGGCTGGAGCAACAGAAAGTCTCTAAAACACAGAATGTAGTAGGAAACATTAAATTTATTGGTCTCATCACTTCATTGCCAGGAATCATACCTGACCATAACAAAACTGCAGTAGTTCGAAATTTTCCTACACCACATAATACACACTTAAGGTCACTCGTTGAGTCATGTAGCCTTTATCGAAGCCCCTGAATAGCAAAGGACTACACTGACTGTTAAAGAAAAATACTATTTGGGAGCGGACAACAGAAAACTAAACAGCTCTTGATGGAAATGAATAAGAACTGAGGAAGGCCAAGGTGTTATACCATCTAGATTTAAGTCTTGAGTTTCGTTTATCATTGGATGTTTTGTGTGTTCATTTAGACATTACTTAAAAATCCAATTTATCTGCAGAAAAGCGAAATATTGCACAAGAAGATATGCAAGTAATATTCTAACAACTGGAGAGCAATCACATTCTATCACCAAATTTGAAGCTTTAGACGCAACCTGAGCATTAATAATATTTAATTTTTATTTAGCAGGTTACCATAAAAAGTATATAGAGATTATAAATTATTCTGTTGTAAATTGTTGCATGCATGTTTGGTATAGTGGCCATTGTTGTTGCAAGAGTGCAATTTTGAAGTAATTTACATTCAATAAGAACATATTTACCAGCAGGACTGGAAGAATCAGCTCTACACAATGAAGCAAATACTGACTGCCTTGTCTACAGTAAAAGAAAAAGTAAAGGTGAGCCGAACAACATGTTTACACCACACTATATATTCTTGAACGAGATGTATTATTTTGCAGAAGATGGCCTGGTATTAACTGGCTGGTATGTATTCTGAAAAAACTGATAATTGAAGTGACTTGGGACACACACTAGATCTAGGGGCACTCCAGTATCATTAAATGTGCTAAAAGTTTAATTAATACTGTTATTTCCACAACATGAAGGGGAAAGTATGAAATGCTTTAAATCTTTTTTATTATGTCAAAAAACAAATGCAAGTAATAAGGGCAGGAAAGATCTACAGCTAATTATTCCTACTAGATAACTAGAAGTAGTCACTTTGTAAATATGTGGATGTGTGATGTTTCTTTACATAATGTTTTCATTAAGCATTTAAAATTATACACGATATAAAATACAACCGACACAGTGACTATTAAAAGAACTCGTTTCATAACCTGAGGCAGGCAGTCTTGCAACTCTTTATCAGAGTGGGGAGTAAGTTGAATATTCATGACAGAAATACATAATGAAGCAAACCCAGCAAAACAAGTGTTTGGAGAAGTGAAAGTGGTTTTACTATCTGTACTACTCAGAAAAAATCATGAATAATTTGTCATAATCACCTACAGATGTTGTACTATTCCACAAGAAGATAAAAATAAGCTAGACTATCATTACATTATAAAACCAAGCAAATGATCGGAAGAAGTATTTTCACGTGAAAATAAAACAAAGATACCATTCTAAGATTTGATATTTAGTTCTTTTAAAAAGTCACCCTAAATCGTCACTTATGCTTGGATGTATAATGAAATAGTAAATGTTACATACTAGATCATGTTATCATGTTGAAACGATTGCATGCTGTACTCTGGAACTAACATGTTACTCAATTTATGGATATATGAATGAACTGTATGCTTAGCAAGATATAAAATATTTTAAACGTAATAAGAAAAGTGACGAAGAAACAGCCAGCAGAAGCAGTAGTTTGCTACGTACTATATGTTGTATTTTTATGCCTCTGTATTGGTTATCGAAAATAATTAAATATGCATTATGTAAACTGAAGGAGAAAGGGAAGAAAGGAAAGGAAAGGGATATCAGCTGTTCGGTACGTTGTGCAGAATCAGTGGCGACGAGTGAAAATGTATACAGGACTGGGAGTCGAACCCATGATCTCCCGATTACTAGGCAGTTGCGTTAAACACTACACACCTGGACACAGTGTTTATCACAAATCCGCGGACTATCTCGGAACGCTCCCTCACCAACTTACATTCCCAATCAGAGCCACCTATCTGCAGTCCCGATCCGTGTCATCCATGCTCGCTAAATTTAAATTCTTGTTGGGCGCCGAACGTAAATGTGCGTCTGCACTGAATGTTATGGATTTATTGCCCATCGAGGTGAATCATTTATATGAATGTCTGGCATCTATTCTTTAGGACATGTCTGAAAGAACAGGTGACACGAGGGATCCACAGCTGTGATAAACTGAGGAGGGAGAGGGGAAAAAGGAAAGGAAAGTGAGCCGGCCATTGTGGCCGAATGGTTCTAGGCGCTTCAGTCCGGAACCGCGCGACCGCTACGGTAGCAGATTGGAATCCTACCTCGGGCATGGATGTGTGTGCTGTCCTTAGGTTAGTTAGGTTTTAGTAGTTCTAAGTCTAGGGGACTGATGACCTCAGATGTTAAGTCCCATAGCGCTCAGAGCCATTTGAACCATTTGAGCAGTATAGAACAAGCCTCTCTACAAACTTCTGTGGCATCCCGCACCACTGGTTGGAGACTAGCGGCAGTCAGACTAGGAAATTAGAGACCCATGCGTAGGCCGCCGTCCACACTTCAACACAAAACGGTTGAGTGTGAAGTGCCGCAGTGATCGGGGGACCATGATGGACTGATGCTAAAAGGCGTCGTATTGTGTTCGGTGATGAATCGCCGTTCCACGCTACCTCTGATGACGATCGCTAGCGAGTATGGCGGTGATGTGGGAAGACGTCCCGTTCTTCCAATATTTTGGAGAGATGCAACGGTGTTCCTTTCGGCATAATGGTGTGGAGAGCTGTGGTACATGAGTTCAATCCATGGATGGTAACAACTGAGTGAACTATAATGGCACAACGGTGCTTCACGGACTTTCTGCATCCTCGTGAGTTACCACTCATGCGACTGTTCGTGGTGACATTTTTCAGTAGGACAATGATTGTCCAACTTTGGTAACTGTATTAAATGCCTGCATGATGTTGAGGTGCTCCTGTGGACAGCAAGATCCTCAGATCAGTCTCTAATGGGACGTTAATTCTTGGGCTACCTCAATACAGATGGCTTTCATTTGTTGCATTGACTAGCCCGTTCTGTCACTCTTGTATAGCATACTGACGCGCTGATACGTCATTATGACTGATGAATTCCCGCAGAGTCGAAGCAGTATGGAATGTCGTACCAGGTTCTGTCATCCAAGCTCAAGTCTACTCGATGCCCAACCGGGCCACAGTCGTTGGTGCAGAGGTGGTCGATTTGTGTACTGAATTTCTCATTGTGAGCACCCCCGAATCACCTACAAATTTAATAATGTGTTCTTCCTATTGTACTATATACACAGGCGCAAGTAAAATTTCATTGTTTGTTATCTTTTCTGGTTGAAATCTGAATGGACAGCTGTTTAGCTACGAAAAGACTTATATGTGGTAGGAAGAATTGAAAGACGACATTACACTAAATGAACCGCAAGACGATAGATACGTTGTGTAAACCATATTTGCACTTCTTTTTCATCTTCTGATGAGTTTGCTAGACGGAACCATATGCAAACTATAAGACCTCTCAGATTTTCGCCTAAATAATTTATATAGATTATACATAGCAGAGGGCCTATGACGCTTGTTTTGGAAATTCCAGATAAAATTGTACTTTGGCAAAATAAATTTCATTCAGTTACTACGAACTGTGGTCTTTCTGGCATAAAATCAGAAAATCGATCGCATTTCTCTAAAGGTACGCACTTTGAGTAGAAGCTACTTATGCAAAATGGTGTCAAAAGCCATATGGAAATCTAGAAATACGGTACCAAATTGGGATCCCCGGTCGGTAGCAGCCATTAGTTCGTGTGATTAACTGAACTATATTTTCTGAATCCAAGCTGGTTAAGTGTCAATAGATAGTTTTCTTCAAGGTATTTCATAATTGTGGAACAGTGTGTATGTTCCAAAATCCTACTACACATCGATCAATGATATTACTTCCACTTCCCTCCTTGAGAAAAAAAACTGTCCTGCTACAATTTAAGCAAGTACAATTTATGGAAGAGTGATGAATAAGGCTTCAGGTAGAAAATAGTTCATCATGTTTAATGAAGGGAGAACGAATATTCATGATCAAGAACGATCAGGCCGACCTTCAGTTGTAATTAATGAATGATTGAGGAATCAGTTCTTTGTCAGACTGTTAGTGGTGATTCGGGCTATAGAGAGGTGTTTTCCAGGAGGGTTACTCGAGTTTTAACATATGAAAACAAGAAACAAGGAATGGGCTCTGCATTCGCACTTCTCACATGATACATCAAGGATGGTGAAGAATTTTTGAACAACACTGCTACTGGTGACGAGAGCCACTTCCCTCATAACATTCCAAAAACAACTCGACAGTCAGTGGAATTACATCAATTCACGATCCCCAACAAACCAAAGTAACCAGAAAGGTTATAGCGACCATGTTCTGAGGTCGAAGTGGCGTCGTATCATCGACTTTATGCATACAGAAGAGAGCATAAACGCAGCTGCCTGCTATCAAACCCATCACTGACATGGGAAAGCTTGTGGAGCGCTACAACAAATGTTTAAATTTAAACGGCATCTACGTAGAAAAATATCCAAGATATCAAAATATGTTGTAAAATAAGTTCTCTCTCATTATTTTGAATAAAAATGTGCGGAGAAAGAAGCGTTATTTTCGTTTCCAGCGACCCACGTACAAGATATCTGAACATGGAGATGACTCTGGTCATATTATTTCTCTCTTTCCTGTTTTGTTTCTCACATCACATGATGTAGAGCTACTGTAGACACTTTAACCTACCCAACAACAATTTATTTAGGAGTGAAAGACATTAATGTAAGGTTATTTTAATTACACAAGAACCTCGTTTACCCGTCTCTCATTAATCAGGAGTTCCGGTTTCTCTGGAGTCATTTTTTTCCCCTTTTCACCTTTTAGCGCGAAAATGTGTGATATACAGTTGGTACGGTACTGTGTAGATGTGAAGTTGTTATTCTGCCATCGCATGTTGCACAGAGGCTGTTGGTCCCTCGTTTCCTGGTTCCGCCTAACGTAAGGGCTCTTCTACAACCGATGGATGAACGTGTACTGGAGAAGACCAAGCATGTGTACAGGAGACAGCTACCGGGTGAATCAGCTGAAGAAGAGGGAGGAGCTAGCGTGATTTCTGTATTGAAATCGGTGTATCAAAGATGTGTTTTTTATGGTCGCAGAGTGCTGGGACCAAGTTACTGAACTGTCGATCCCTAAGTCATCGTGCCGGCCGGACTGGCCGAACGGCTCTAGGCGCTACAGTCTGGAATCGCGCGACCGCTACGGTCGCAGGTTCGAATCCTGCCTCGGGCATGGATGTGTGTGATGTCCTTATGTTAGTTCGGCTTAAGTAGTTCTAAGTTCTAGGGGACTGATGACCTCAGAAGTTAAGTCCCATAGCGCTCAGAGCCATTTGAACCTAAGTCATCGAAAACAGTACGGCCTGATGTTTGTGATTTCGCCACTAAAGTTTGCGAAGTTGTCAACGCCTCTGAATTCCTTAAAACATCAGCATACATTCCTGGTTGTTTGGATGTAGGCTACAGAGACATTGATGCTTGGTTGCAGAATGAGAATGATGATGGTTACTGTGTGATGAGTTACGAAATTTGTGTTGTCGCTGCTGTACTACAGAAAACGACAGTGACGGTGAAATGAACAATGTCAGTGGCGTTCCAGGGGGACAAATAATGCTTCGTGTGGAGGCAACGGCATACCTGGAAAAACCAAAGGGTTTACCTAGAACGTTTGCGTGAAGCAACTCCAGCCGAAATGTTATTAACGAAACGTTAATAGACTACAATACTATAGAATTTAAGTGCCACTTTTTTTTATATATTGTAGTACACGTTAGGTGTCTTGCATTTAACAGAATTTTTCCGGATTTTTGGTAATAGTGATTTTATCCGGCCGCACCTAGCTCGGATAAGCGAGATTCTTGTGTAATGTCGTAGACAGAATTAATAACATGAAAAAGTAAAAATCCCACCGTCTCATTTTTCAGTTTGGGAAAAGTTGAGACATACAGGAGTATTCGTAGGTACCCCCAGAATTCAGATTACAATTGCGCAAAAACGAGAAGATGTACGGGAAGCAGGCACTCTTCGTCGGTAGAGGAGCTCTCCAGATTTGAAACTCATAGTACAGGTGAACGATATGGGCACTGTTACTCACGTGCCAAACGTCTATAAGTGACGCTAGGGGTATAACACTACCACAGGCCACTATGGACTACCATAAGAATGTGTAGACTACGGTAGGTTTACTAATAGCTTTGGTTAGATAAGGTCATACACGTTGCCTGTACGTTATGTGTGTTGCATACCTGTCAGGCATTATCTCATAACTATCGGTTTCTTTATATATGTGATCAGAGTCTTACCAGATATCCCTAAAAGCCAGAAACGGTGACCCATCTACAATCTGAGTGCGTAAAGGGCCAGACAACCAAAAGAACATTCTTGTCCTACATGGTTATTCTTCTGCTTGTTACCTCAATGTAACTAGTATTTGTAGCCAAATGGAATTGTAAATGTTTAATTCAGATTTTATTGGAAAATTGTTAGTTTTTAACGTGAAACAGAGGATGCTGTAGTAAAAATAAATAAAACAACACAGACATACTAGATAGCGCTTGAAAACGCTGTTTCCTCAGCAAAAATGTAAAATAAAAAGACACCACAAAACAAAAATATACCAAACACCGCTTCAATACTTCGTCGAAATGATATAAAACATGTTTCTGTTGTTCATAAATAACAGGAACTCTTTACTTCGACCACGACCGTTATTTTTTATTCAGCAAAACGATCTTGATCATGATTAAAGTCAAGAGTTTCCTGTTATTATTGATAAATGTGAAAGGCGTTATATATATATATATATATATATATATATATATATATATATATATATATATATATATATAAAACACCTTTCACATTTATCAATAATTATTATTATTATTATCGTATGCATCAAATACATTAATAGACATTTAGCAAAACAAAGAAATATATATAAAAATGAACATGTGAAATTATATATACTACACAAGTTTAAAAACGGCTCAGACTACACTCGGATGTTGATGGACTCGAATCAGCGGAGCTTCTCAATGCCACCAGGGAACCATCTGATTGGACATTCATTTACAATGTGGCTCACTGTTTGGGTGTCACGACAGTCACACACACTGTCACTTGAAAAACCCCACTTATGCATGTTGTGTTTGCACCTACCCTCTTCAGTCCGATATCTAACTGCACCCACACCTTCCTTGGTTAGTGGAAGCCTGGAACTGGAACTGTTGGGTTGTCTACAAGTTCGTGGTTTCGGGTAGTTGTAGCTTGCCACTCACGTTTCCACTCTGCGTCCTGGTCGAATCCTGTGGATAGCATTTGTACTCCCATTTCATATGCTGGTCTTCTAGATTTTAGGTGTTTCCTGGGCAGTGATAGCAAATTTAAAATTTTGAGAGAGAATAGGGCGGACGTCTTAGCACTGCAGGAGACTCATACTGAAGATGACAACGCTTTGTGGAAGCGAGGGCGCATCCCAGGCTATAAATTATTGTCCCGAATTAACCACCCTCAATATGGAGTTCCCAGCTTTGTCCGCAACAACTTAAAGGTGCGAAATAATTCAACTTGGTAACACGGATCAGAGAGTTAACAAACGTGAAGACAGCACAATCTAGAGGCGCAGTCTGCGATTATAAGAATTTTGAAAACCATTAACCGGCCTTCCTTTGCCAGTGGGACGTTGATACGTAGCAACAACACATGCAGCAAATTCCCCGTGGCTCTATGATTATCTTGGGAGACGCACGTCCCAATGCTAGGGAAATGATTAAGAGTCTCTAAACGCAGTGGTTAGGAGACATGTTCTCACCTGCTGCGGTAATCCGCAGGGACGGCGACGGAGCCGTTGTTGACGCGGTCGAACTCGTAGAGGCAGCCCTCGGTGGAGAAGGGCTTGGTGGCGAAGCGGATGTCCCCGCTGGCCTGGTACGCCTGGGCGCCCAAGATCAGCCACGACATGAGCCCAGCGCCACCCAACCCTCCCGCCAGCGCCCCCTGTGACAGACGATATCCTTTCACTCATCGCGCACACATTCTGTTACGTTACGAGGCGTGTTTTTTAAGTAAGTACCGTTTTGAAATTCAAAAAAGACGTGCTAAGATATGTCAATAATTTTATTTTTACATGAAAGCCTGTACCTTAATCTACTTTTCTACATAATCTCCGTCAATATTGAGGCACTTGTCATAACGTTGTACCAGTTTATGAATACCTGCCTCATAGAAGTCTGCCGCCTGACTTGTTAACCACTGCATCACCACTGTTTTGGCTTCGTCATCGTCGTGAAGACGCTGACCGCCCAGGTGTTTCTTCAAGTGCAGGAACAGATGGTAGTCACTGGGCGCAAAATCGGGGCTGTACGGAGGATGATGTAGAGTTTCCCATCGAAAAGATGTGATGAGATCTTTGGTCTGATTCGCCACATGCGGACGGGCATTGTCTTGCAGCAAAACGATGCCCTTGCTCAACTTCCATGGACTGTTGCTTTGATTCTGGTGTGACGTAGGCCACCCATGTTTCATCGCCCCTAACAATTTGGCTTAAGAAATCATCACCGTCGTTGTGGTACCGCTCAAGGTAAGTCAATGCACTGTCTAATCGTTTGGTTTTGTGCACATCCGTCAACATTTTCGGTACCCAACGTACGCACGATTTTCGGTAATTCAAGTGCTCGGTCACAATGCCATACAAAACACTACGAGAAACAGGAAAGTCATCCCGCAAGGAGGAAATCGTAAAGCGTCTGTTTTCTCTCACCTTATTGTCCACTTCCTGCACCAAACTTTCATTAACGACCGAAGGACGCCCACTCCGTTGTTCATCATGCACATTTGTGCGGCCATCTTTAAATGCTGTCACCCACTTTCTTACCATTCCATCGCTCATAATGCTTTCTCCGTAAACTGCACAGATCTCACGATGAATATCGATCGCATTTAGGCCCCTAGCACTAAGAAAACTTATAACAGCCCGTACTTTACAGCCGGAGGGACTCACGATTATCGGAGGCATCTGAAACACTCAGTACACAACGTAAACAAGGAAGAATCAGACTGTAATGGCGTTAGTGCGGTAGATTAAGGTACAGGCTTTCATGTAAAAATAAAATTATTTAGATATCTTAGTACGTCTTTTTTAATTTCAAAACGGTACTTACTTAAAAACCACTCCTCGTACTTCGACTCACGTTCCGTTCACTAAAGTGGTAAAGACATTGTGAGACAATAAGCAAAAGACATGAAATGTCAACGAGCAGTTAACAACTTATTGTTAATTGTGATCCACCAACTAGTACGAACGCAACGTATTACACTCGAGGGCATTTGAAATGTACACTTACCAAGAGGCACCTAACGCAGCCTTTGCCCTGAGAACGACAATGAATAGTAATGGCATAGACTCAAAGAGAAACCCAAAATATTGGCATCTATCCAGATCCATAACAACTCACTGCACACCCACAGCGACGATGCGTCCCTGTCTTATATACATCGCTGCAAGGCCACAGATCCTATACTTAAAGTATCGAATCTACTCTTAAGCTGTCGGCACATGGGACGAGGCACTAACGTTGACGTGCACGCAGGCGGGATGTCCAACGTCACGAGACACACCGCCGCCGGCACACGGGACGAGCTTGCTTACGTGATTTGGCACTGCCAGCGCTCTCCAGGCGAGTTGTCGGCTGTATTTGCCTCTCAAACAATACAGTTTGTTCACGGAAATGGACGCGCTCAAAATTCCTACGTTTATCAAAACGCACAGCTCCTCCCTTGTCCATATGCTAGTCGTGTTGTTGTGTGTGTAGTATACACAAATAAAAGCTTCAGTAATCTTGAACATGTAACAAGACGAAAAGGAAAGATACATGTCCTGAACAGTGAGGACTTCAGCTTCTAAAAATTCACCAAATCTAACAAACTGACTGCTGAGAGAAAACGCACTAATATTTACAAATCGTTCAAATGGCTCTAACCACAATGGGACTTAACAAAAGGCCGGCCGGAGTGGCTGAGCGGTTCTAGGCGCTACAGTCTGGAACCGCGAGACCGCTACGGTCGCAGGTTCGAATCCTGCCTCGGGCATGGATGTGTGTGATATCCTTAGGTTAATTAGGTTTAAGTAGTTCTAAGTTCTAGTGGACTGACGACCTCAGAAGTTAAGTCCCATAGTGCTCAGAGCCATTTGAACTTAAAAATTCAAATGGCTCTGAGCACTATGGGACTTAACATCTGAGGTCATCAGTCCCCTAGAACTCAGAACTACGTAAACCTAACTAACCTAAGGACATCACTCACATCCATGTACGAGGCAGGATTCGAACCTGCGACCGTAGCAGCCGCGTGGTTTCGGACTGAAGCGCCTAGAACCGCACGGCCGCCGTGGCCGGCCTAATATTTACATAATATTAAGTATTGCACAAATGATTTCTATTAATTCAGTAAGAAATTTAATCGACGGTTTGTTATCGATTTACATTTAATTATAAGAAACATAAGAAACCGTAACGAGAACGACTCATTTTTCATAAACCTTTAATCTGCCGTTGCCTTAAAACTGCTTACTCTGTAAACACGCGAGTTATAACGTGATAATAACTAAATACGAAAGCTTTTTAACCACATTTCCCGTAGTTTCGTTACAACAAGTCGTACCAATAACGATTCGTTCTCGAGACATTCAGTGTGCTGGTGTTTAGAAACAGGGGATGTTAACGTATGACACAGAAGCCACCGAATATGAGCTTCAGCTGAACAAGACAAGTAGAATATGGCGTCTTGCTTTCTGCGGGCATCAAGTTTTCTGCTTGTTACGTAGGGAGCGTTCTCGTTTCCTACTTGTTCTACTTTACGTGACACGTCGCCGAAATATCGCAGAACTTCCTTCGTGTTTCACGTGACGAAATGGCTTCTCAACATGAACTAGAAGGCAGTGACGTCACAAAACTCGCAGAGCGTCACGTCAGCGTTAGCTAACTCGTCTTATGTGCCGACGGCCTTATGCTTCTTTCCCTCAGCGCAGCTACATCACCGACGGAGATGCCCCATAGTTCTAGAACGGTGCCTGGAGTTGGTCTGTTGCGAAGGAGAGAGTCACTCGAACCGCAGCAAGGCTGCAAGGCAGGTCCCTGGTGCTTGCGATTCCCGCGATCGCGTATGAAAGTGGAGTGTTTTGAGGAAAGATTATACAAAGTCGCGCCAGACCCATCAAGCAAGTAGACGCATATGTGTGTGAACATCATCATCATAATCGAACTACTGCAATACAGCGACCGCCAATACTGCCAGCTAAATAAAAGATCCTAACTACTGAAGGCACTAACTACTGATAGGCATAGTTAGCAAATGAAAGATTTTGATAAAGAACAAACAATGTATTCACCTTAATAGCGTTCAAAAGTCATTATATATATTTGGATTCCGTAGAAATACTGGAACACGTGAGGCAATACTGACCTTACGACTTATCTTAGAAGAAAGATTAAGGAAAGGCAAACCTACGTTTCTAGCATTTGTAGACTTAGAGAAAGCTTTTGACAATGTTGACTGGAATACGCTCTTTCAAATTCTGAAGGTGGCAGGGGTAAAGTACAGGGAGCGATAGGCTATTTACAATTTGTACAGAAACCAGATGGCAGTTATAAGAGTCGAGGGACATGAAAGGGAAGCAGTGGTTGGGAAGGGAGTAAGACAAGGTTGTAGCCTCTCCCCGATGTTATTCAATCTGTATATTGAGCAAGTAGTGAAGGAAACAAAAGAAAAATTCGGAGTAGGTATTAAAATCCATGGAGAAGAAATAAAAACGTTGAGGTTCGCCGATGACATTGTAATTCTGTCAGAGACAACTAAGGACTTGGAAGAGCAGTTGAACGGAATGGATGGTGTCTTGAAAGGAGGATATAAGATGAACATCAACAAAATCAAAACGAGGATAATGGAATGTAGTCGAATTAAGTCAGGTGATGTTGAGGGTATTAGATTAGGAAATGAGACACTTAAAGTAGTAAAGGAGTTTTGCTATTTGGGGAGCAAAATAACTGATGATGGTCGAAGTAGAGAGGATATAAAATGTAGACTGGCAATGGCAAGTAAAGCGTTTCTGAAGAAGAGAAATTTGTTAACATCGAGTATAGATTTAAGTGTCAGGAAGTCATTTCTGAAAGTATTTGTATGGAGTGTAGCCATGTATGGAAGTGAAACATGGACGGTAAATAGTTTGGATAAGAAGAGAATAAAAGCTTTCGAAATGTGATGCTACAGAAGAATGCTGAAGATTAGATGGGTAGATCACATAACTGATGAGGAAATATTGAATAGGATTGGGGAGAAGAGAAGTTTGTGGCACAACTTGACCAGAAGAAGGGATCGGTTGGTAGGACATGTTCTGAGGCATCAAGGGACCACCAATTTAGTATTGGAGGGCAGCGTGGAGGGTAAAAATCGTAGGGGGAGACCAAGAGATGAATACACTAAGCAGATTCAGAAGGATGTCGGTTGCAGTAGGTACTGGGAGATGAAGAAGGTTGCACAGGATAGAGTAGCATGGAGAGCTGCATCAAACCAGTCTCAAGACTGAAGACCACAACAACATATATATATATATATATATATATATATATATATATATATATATATATATATATATATATATATATGACATCCAATTAAACAAATTTCCTTTTTCTGGCGGACACACGTCCAGATCGTTCGCTCAAAACTCTGGCATCTTTCTTCCCACATCCACCACTGCTGGCGGCTCACCTCCAACTGCCCGATGCTACGCGCTGTCCACATCCAACTGCCCAACACTACACCAGCGAATATACCAACAATGAGTCCAACCAGCCACAGACTGCACACAGCGCAGTCAGTGATTTTCGTACAGAGCACTACGTGGCGTTACCAACATAAAAACCTAAACGGCCTACTTACACATTTTGCACACGAAAGGAAGGAAAGCTTAAGATATTGCCGGCATGTTCCCTTTATTCACTTCGTGATTAATCATATCCACGAGTATGCAAATGATTAGTGCTCCAATTCTCTGTGACATATGCAACGGACACCAGAGTGCATTGGTGATATTCGTGTTTAGTGTTGTTACCAAGACTGGTAGGATAATTACGCGGCATGGAGTGCATCGGATTTTCAGTGATCACTATGAAGGACACGTTAATACCGCGTACTCGTGTTGAACAGCACTATTAACACCTCACATAGAGGCCTCATTGTGGGTAGCTGGCAGGCTGGTCGAGTCGAGAAATATCCAGATCTGTGGGGCATTCGGATGTGACAATGGCTCATTGTTGCACTGCATGAGAACGTGAGAGCAGGTTTCTTCAATTTTTCGGCGAATCACGTCAAACAACAAAATGAAGGATCGCGGTATTATGCACGAAACACATCAGAACCTCTTTACATCCGCGTCTTTCATCCTCGACGAAGTAAGGGACTCCTCGCAACATTCCGTGCCATCCCACATTATTGACTGAAGACCAGCACTATCTGGACTAGAGAATAACCGTCCCACACGTAGCCTGTAGTTAACACCACAGCACAAATGGCCGCTTTATGAGTGTTGCCATGAACGGGAAGCATGGCCTGCTGGTGAAGCGTCGCACAGTGTTCACCGATGAATCGCGGGTCTGCACTATTCATGGTGAGCATCTTCGGCGAGTGTTTATGCGTCCAGGCGAAAGAGGTTCCATTCTTCCAATGCTTTGGCGTCATGGTGAAGGGAGCCGCCGTATATAACTTCATGCTACGGCTGATAACGGTTCAGGGAACTTTCACAACGGTGCGTTATGGACATCCTACATGTGCTACCTCTCAAGTGATATTATCGTGGTGCCAATTTCCAACATGACAATGATCGTCCACACAGGACATGGGTCCCAATGAAATGTCTACGTGTTATTGAAGTATTCCCATAGCAAGAACCCCAAATCTGTACCCAGTGGAACACATTGCAACCAGCTCGGACACCAACTTCGTCCCAGTGTCAGGATCCAAGATATCAAGGACCAGTCATCAAAGTCTCGGACCAGCTGGCAGAGGTGCCTTTCCCAGCCGAATTAGTGCATGCATCTAGGCCAGAAGGATTGCAAAGTCATACTGATAAGTGTGCTCGTACTGTCAATCCGACTCGATTTTGCAATCACTGAAATAACATCACGTACCCTCTCAACCCAAGAAATTTCATTAGTTTTCCTGCTCCCCTTCTGGTGCTTCACGTTTCTTCTCAGACATTATGCAGCGTGTAACGGGTATAAGTACAGGGTCAGGGTGTTGGTTGTTTTTCTCCACGTCGAACGGTCTTCCTGCAAACATGTCACATAATATAGTTTTGATGTTTTCACACAATATACTACTTGATGTTTCCTGCACGGTCATAACTGCACCACTAAGTGGAATACGCCTATTAGCATCCACCCTTCAACTCCTGACTTATGAGAAAAGAAAGATTAGTGGCTTGCTCTTGCCACACATACTTCGAGGTACTAACTAACCTAACAGCATAGTACACCTAATAGCTGTAATTATTAGTCTGCAAATGAAGTAAATGCTGATGTAATGTTGTTCAGTACACCGTCCTCACTCACCAATAGAAATATATGTACTTATACCCATCACACATTTTCACCTGTCCCCGTTGATATATATCATCACCCGTCAGCAGCTTAAGTTATTAATATATAATTCTGATTTCGTTGTAGATGGCTGCAGGTCATGTCCGAAAGAACAGACATCATATCGATAAAAGTATATAGAAATTAATTTTTGTTTAAAATAAAAGAAATTGTCTGAGATAGGAAACTTACTTCTTTCAAAACGTGTAGCACTGTTTATTGAATTTTAGGAGGGATGTAAGGCAAGCCAGGCATCACTGAAAGCGTCCTACACGCCATCGGCCGTTTTCAGACTAGGAAAGCAACCTTGTGAGTTACTTATCAAACCTAGCTGGATTTTCACACTTGGAGCGAATTTACACGAGCTCAGAAATTCCGTAATCGCACGTTCGAATCATCAAAAAACGTCACTTCGAATGGTTAGCTATATACGTTAATATATACATCTCAATGGCAGGGTCCTAGAAACCAGTACGTTAGACTTTTCTACATACATACCCTCCGATCTTCGTCAAACGTTTTATTTCTGTGAACACATTACAAAAATATAATGTAGCTGAGTATTGTACTCGTATCTGTGCCCAATTTAAATTCATTAGAGGCAAGTGCAGATCATTTTTACTCCTGGTATTGCACTGGTGAATATCTCTACTACTCTTAAATTGCAGTGGATTGTTGACAAGGAATTTTATAAGGTAATAAATATTCTGTAAGGTCTCTTTAATATTTTCTGTTGTTTAAATATATATCTGGAAGATGTCTGTGTGCAAGCTGCATGAATAATTGTAATTGCTTTCTTCTGGGTACGGAATACTTTTTGCCTAACTGATATATTACCCAAGAATAGTTTCCAATGGGAGGATAATGATGCAAAATATATATAAAAGTCTAACGTACTGATTTCTAGCACTCTTCCATTGAGATGTATATACAGGGTGTTACAAAAAGGTACGGCCAAACTTTCAGGAAACATTCCTCACACACAAATAAAGAAAAGATGTTATATGGACATGTGTCCAGAAACGCTTAATTTCCATGTTAGAGCTCATTTTAGTTTCGTCAGTATGTACTGTACTTCCTCGATTCACCGCCAGTTGGCCCAATTGAAGGAAGGTAATGTTGAAAAATGGCTCTGAGCACTATGGGACTTAACATCTATGGTCATCAGTCCCATAGAACTTAGAACTACTTAAACCTAACTAACCTAAGGACATCACACAACACCCAGTCATCACGAGGCAGAGAAAATCCCTGACCCCGCCGGGAATCGAACCCGGGAACCCGGGCGTGGGAAGCGAGAACGCTACCGCAAGGTAATGTTGACTTCGGTGCTTGTGTTGACATGTGACTCATTGCTCTACAGTACTAGCATCAAGCACATCAGTACGTAGCATCAACAGGTTAGTGTTCATCACGAACGTGGTTTTGCAGTCAGTGCAATGTTTACTAATGCGGAGTTGGCAGATGCCCATTTGATGTATGGATTAGCACGGGGCAATAGCCGTGGCGCGGTACGTTTGTATCGAGACAGATTTCCAGAACGAAGGTGTCCCGACAGGAAGACGTTCGAAGCAATTGATCGGCGTCTTAGGGAGCACGGAACATTTCAGCCTATGACTGGCTACTGGGGAAGACCTAGAACGACGAGGACACCTGCAATGGACGAGGCAATTCTTCGTGCAGTTGACGATAACCCTAATGTCAGCGTCAGAGAAGTTACTGCTGTACAAGGTAACGTTGACCACGTCACTGTATGGAGAGTGCTACGGGAGAACCAGTTGTTTCCGTACCATGTACAGCGTGTGCAGGCACTATCAGCAGCTGATTGGCCTCCACGGGTACACTTCTGCGAATGGTTCATCCAACAATGTGTCAATCCTCATTTCAGTGCAAATGTTCTCTTTACGGATGAGGCTTCATTCCAACGTGATCAAATTGTAAATTTTCACAATCAACATGTGTGGGCTGACGAGAATCCGCACGAAATTGTGCAATAACGTCATCAACACAGATTTTATGTAAACGTTTGGGCAGCATTGTTGGTGATGTCTTGATTGGGCCCCATGTTCTTCCACCTACGCTCAATGGAGCACGTTATCATGATTTCATACGGGATACTCTACCTGTGCTGCTAGAACATGTGCCTTTACAAGTACGACACAACATGTGGTGCATGCACGATGGAGCTCCTGCACATTTCAGTCGAAGTGTTCGTACGCTTCTCAACAACAGATTCGGTGACCGATGGATTGTAGAGGCGGACCAATTCCATGGCCTCCACGCTCTCCTGACCTCAACCCTCTTGACTTTCATTTATGGGGCCATTTGAAAGCTCTTGTCTACGCAACCCCGGTACCAAATGTAGAGACTCTTCGTGCTCGTATTGTGGACGGCTGTGATACAATACGCCATTCTCCCGGGCTGCATCAAGGCATCAGGGATTCCATGCGACGGAGGGTGGATGCATGTATCCTCGTAACGGAGGACATTTTGAACATTTCCTGTAACAAAGTGTTTGAAGTCACGGTGGTACGTTCTGTTGCTGTGTGTTTCCATTCCATGATTAATGTGATTTGAAGAAAAGTAATAAAATGAGCTCTAACATGGAAAGTATGCGTTTCCGGACACATGTCCACATAACACATTTTATTTCTTTGTGTGTGAGGAATGTTTCCTGAAAGTTTGGCCGTACCTTTTTGTAACACCCTGTATGTACGTATATAGCTAACCATTCGAAGTGACGTTTCTTGGTGATTCGAACGTGCAATTACGGCATTTCTGAGCTCGTGTAAATCCGCTCCAAGTATGAAAATCCAGCTATGTTTCATAAGTGACTGACAAGGTAACTTTCCAGGTCTGTAGGACGCTTTCAGTGATGCCTGGCTTGTTTTACATCCCTCCTCAGATTCAATAAACAGTGCAAACGTTTTGAAAGAAGTAAGTTTCCTATTCAGACAATTTTTTTATTTTAAACAAAAATTATTTTCTATATACTTATATGATATGATGTCTATTCTTTCGGCCATGACCTGGAGCCATCTAGAACGAAATTAGAATTAAATATTAATCAGCTGCTGACGGGTGTTGATATATATCAAACGGGACAGGTGAAAATGTGTGCCCCGACCGGGACTCGAACCCGGGGTCTCCAGCTTACATGGCAGAAGCTCTATCCATCTGAGGCACGGAGGGCACAGAGGATAGTACGACTGCAGGGACTATCTCGCGCACGCCTCCCGCGAGACCCACATTCTCACCTTATATGCCCACACACTACATTCGTAGTGTACCTACCCAACACACTCATTACTCGTGGAAGACATGCTTACCAAGTTCCGTAAGACCTTCTACTTCTGTGCGGATGCTCACATATTACCTGAACTGTTACGGGACTTGGTAAGAATGTCTTCCAAGAGTAATGAGTGTGTTGGGTAGGGACACTACGAATGTAGTGTGTGGGCATATAAGGTGAGAATGTGGGTCACGCGGGAGGCGTGCGCGAGATAGTCCCTGCGGTCGCACTATCCTCTGTGCTCTCGGTTGTTCGGATGGATTGCCGGCACGGTAGCTCAGCGTGTTCGGTCACCCCCCGTAATAAAAAAAAAAAAAAAAAAAAAAAACTGAGTGAACGGATCAACGAACAACCTCAACGAGTGTCATCGGACGTCCGCCACGAACGAATTCAACGAACAATATAGAACAAAAAATAAGATAAAAAAAAAGAAGATGGATAGGGCGCCTGCCATGTAAGCAGGAGATCCCGGATTCGAGTCCCGGTCGGGCACATATTTTCACCTTTCCTCGTTGATATATATCAAGGCCCGTCAGCCCCTCTGGGCGTTATGCGGTAACATTAAACAAAAACTAGTTCATACTTTTCCATTTGTTAGCATTTCATGGTCCGCAAAGCATTGGGGAAGAGATCCACTTGCAGTGACGAAACATCTTCACCTCTCAACGACGTAGTAACGTACAACCACAGATGTGAGGTTTCACATCTGGTATGAAAAACGAGCAACCTACCTAGGTGTTCGAAAAAGTCTGGGGGGTACATTACTAAAAAAATGAAAATAGTTATTGTGATGGTTTTAATTGTTCAGGTGTTCTACATAATCTCTCGCACTTGGGTACAACATCCAGAACGTTGGTATGACCCCGTAAAGCTGTCAGAAAAGAACATCTTTGGGATGTTGTTCAACTCGCGCGTCATAATGGCTTCAATGTCGATTATGTTGTCAAAGGGTTGACCCTTCATGTGGATTTCCCCACTTTGTTGTTTTTTATAGATTCGTATCATCCACACCACGTTTGTCTTGAACACTTGATTTAGAGATGTCGCTCCGATGCGATTCCTGGCACAATAACTACTGCCGCAAGTCCTTTCCTTTTTTTAACGAAATTTCCTAAAAATAATTTTATAATTATTATGGATAATGGTATTACAACAAAAATTAACATTTAGAAGTATAACACAAATTTTGTCTTATGAAGGATCTAGGGTTTCTTCCACCTCGTAAATGAAAACGCGACACTATGGAACACTTCATTCTTAACCAGCGATTGTTCCAGCCTGCTAACTACTGCCTGGTCAAATGCATCATCCCTTGTTTACAGCTGTTAGTTCAAGCTACCACCGTAGTTACTGCACTGACGTCGCTTATACTCCCAGAGAAAGTCAGTCTCGGATCTTTACGGATGGTCGGTGTACTTACTGGTTTAGTCACCGTTCCAACACACGCAGCTCGTAGCACATTAAAGGTGGGCGGCATATGTTTGAAAATTTCAAAGCAGTACACGAAGTGGATGACGACTACCATTTCAGGAACAGAACTGACTAAAAAGACTGCGTCTATTTGCTCTTAGAAGACAGTGGACGCAGAAATAAAGCGAATTGGGTCAAGCTTTCAGCAGTCAGCTGTATGTAGTATTACGACGAAAACTATTTGTATGTCTTGCATCAGGTGAACTACAAAGGCTTACTATCTGCTCTCATGTATAAAAATTTCTCATTTCTTCTTACCATCGTGTTAACCCATGGCAGGAACATGCCAGCGGTGAATAGTGCCAGTATTGGACCACTGGTTATAGATGCAAATGAAATGGTGATCTGAAATAAAAAAGTAGGTGATTAAATTAAAAATTAAATAATACGTGGATTAAACAAAGCAATATTTCGAGATATGTGTTTTCTAAGCGATTCTGCATGCAGCTTTACTGTATGATTAAATGATGATGGCGTCCTCTTGGGTAAAATATTCTGGAGGTAAAATAGTCACCCATTCGGATCTCCGGGCGGGGACTACTCAAGAGGACGTCGTTACCAGCAGAAAGAAAACTGGCGTTTTACGGATCGGAGCGTGGAATGTCAGATCCCTTAATCGGGCAGGTAGGTTAGAAAATTTAAAAAAGGAAATCGATAGGTTAAACTTAGATATAGTGGGAATTAGTGAAGTTCGGTGGCAGCAGGAACAAGACTTTTGGTCAGGTGAATACAGGGTTATAAATACAAAATCAAATAGGGGTAATGCAGGAGTAGGTTTAATAATGAATAAAAAAATAGGAGTGCAGGTAAGCTACTACAAACAGGATAGTGAAAGCATTATTACGACCAAGGTAGACACGAAGCCCACGCCTACTACAGTAGTACAAATTTATGTGCCAACTAGCTCTGCCCGCATCTCGTGGTCGTGCGGTAGCGTTCTCGCTTCCCACGCCCGGGTTCGCGGGTTCGATTTCCGGCGGGGTCAGGGATTTTCTCTGCCTCGTGATGGCTGGGTGTTGTGTGCTGTCCTTAGGTTAGTTAGGTTTAAGTAGTTCTAAGTTCTAGGGGACTTATGACCCCAGCAGTTGAGTCCCATAGTGCTCAGAGCCATTTGAACCATTTGAACCAACTAGCTCTGTAGATGACGTAGTAATTGATGAAATGTATGATGAGCTAGAGGAAATTATTCAGGTAGTGAAGGGAGATGAAAATTTAATAGTCATGGCTGATTGGAATTCGATAGTAGGAAAAGAGAGAGAAGGGAACATAGTGGGTGAATATGGATTGAGGAGGAAGCCACCTGGTAGAATTTTGCACAGATCATAACTTAAGAATCACGAAAGAAGGTTGTATACATGGAAGAAACCTGGAGATACTAGACGGTATCAGATAGATTATATTGTAAGACAGAGATTTAGGAACCAGGTTTTAAATTGTAAGACATTTCCAGAGGCAGATGTGGACTCTGACCACAATCTCTTGGTTATGAACTGTAGATTAAAACTGAAGAAACTGCAAAAAGGTGGGAATTTAAGGAGTTGGGATCTGGGTAAACTGACTAAACCAGAGGTTTTACAGAGTTTCAGGGAGAGCATAAGGGAACAATTGACAGGAATGGGGGAAAGAAATACAGTAGAAGAGGAAGGAGAAGCTTTGAGTGATGACTAGCCCTCGTCTTTTTACCTACTTGATCCTCTGATCAAGTAGGTAAAAAGACGAGGGCTAGTAGAAATCCCTGGGTAACAGAAGATATATTGAATTTAATTGATGAAAGGAGAAAATATAAAAATGCAATAAATGAAGCAGACAAAAAGGAATACAGTCTAAAAAATGAGATCGACAGGAAGTGCAAAATGGCTAAGCAGGGATGGCTAGAGGACAAATGTAAGGATGTAGAGGATTATCTGACAAGGGGTAAGATAGATACTACCTACAGGAAAGTTAAAGAGACCTTTGGAGAAAAGAGAACCACTTGTATGAATATCAAGATCTCAGATAGAAACCCAGGTCTAAGCAAAGAAGGGAAAGCAGAAAGGTGGAAGGAGTATATAGAGGGTCTATACAAGGGCGATGTTCTTGAGGACAATGGTATAGAAATGGAAGAGAATGTAGATGAAGATGAAATAGGAGATATGATACTGCGTGAAGAGTTTGACAGAGCACTGAAAGAGGTGAGTAGAAACAAGATCCCGGGAGTAGACAACATTCCATTAGAATTACAGCCTTGGAAGAGCCAGTCCTGACAAAACTCTACCATCTGGTGAGCAAGATGTATGAGACAGACGAAATACCCTCAGATTACAAGAAAAATATAATAATTACAATCCCAAAGAAAGCAGGTGTTGACAGGTGTGAAAATCACCGAACTATCAGTTTAATAAGTCACAGCTGCAAAATACTAACGCCAATTCTTTACAGACGAATGGAAAAACTGGTAGAAACCGACCTCGGGGAAGATCAGTTTGGATTCCGTAGAAATGCTGGAACACGTGAGGCAATACTGACCCTACGACTTATCTTAGAAGAAAGATTAAGGAAAGGCAAATCTACTTTTCTAGCATTTGTAGACTTAGAGAAAGCTTTTGACAATGTTGACTGGAATACTCTCTTTCAAATTCTGAAGGTGGCAGGGGTAAAATACAGGGAGCGAAAGGCTATTTACAATTTGTACAGAAACCAGATGGCAGTTATAAGAGTCGAGGGGCATGAAAGGGAAGCAGTGGTCGGGAAGGGAGTGAGACAGGGTTGTAGCCTCTCCCCGATGTTATTCAATCTGTATATTGAGCAAGCAGTAAAGGAAACAAAAGTAAAATTCGGAGTAGGAATTAAAACCCATGGAGAAGAAATAAAACCTTTGAGGTCTTCGATGACATTGTAATTCTTTCAGAGACAGCAGAGGACTTGGAAGAGCAGTTGAACGGAACGGACAGTGTCTTGAAAGGAGGGTACAAAATGAACATCAACAAAAGCAAAACGAGGATAATGGAACGTAGTCGAATTAAGTCAGGTGATATTGAGGGAATTAGTTTAGGAAATGAGACGCTTAAAGTAGTAAAGGATTTTTGCTATTTGGGGAGCAAAATAACTGATGAAGGTCGAAGTAGAGAGGATATAAAATGTAGACTGGCAATGGCGTGGAAAGTGTTTCTGAAGAAGAGAGATTTGTTAACATCGAGTACAGATTTAAGTGTCAGGAATTCGTTTCTGAAAGTATTTGTATGGAGTGTAGCCATGTATGGAAGTGAAACATGGACGATAAATAGTTTAGACAAGAAGAGAATAGAAGCTTTCGAAATGTGGTGCTACAGAAGAATGCTGAAGATTAGATGGGTAGATCACATAACTAATGAGGAGGTATTGAATAGAATGGGGGAGAAGAGGAGTTTGTGGCACAATTTGACTAGAAGAAGGAATCGGTTGGTAGGACATGTTCTGAGGCATCAAGGGATAACAAATTTAGTATTGGAGGGTAGCGTGGAGGGTAAAAATCGTAGAGGGAGACCAAGAGATGAATACACTAATCAGATTCAGAAGGATTTAGGTTGCAGTAGGTACTGGGAGATGAAGAAGTTTGCACAGGATAGAGTAGCATGGAGAGCTGCATCAAACCAGTCTCAGGACTGAAGACCACAACAACAACAAGCGATTCTGCATGTATGAGACATTGTCAAGAAACAAGGATATCAACGAACTGATGTTCTGAAACTGGTGAGACGGTTCGTTTTACTTTCGTTAGTAAGGACTTGTTGGTGTCGACCAGTGTAGGCAGTTGAAATGTCTGCGCCGGTTAGAGTGGTGGTATATGTGATTGTGTTGGTTAATACATACCAGATTTTTTGAATGCAAGCCTTGTGATATAGTTTGTCTGCTGAGTTTTATGCATAAAAGATTGAATTTATGCAGAAAATAGATAACAAACTGACTATTGCATATTGGTATACTTTTAACTGATAACAAAATATAATATTACATGAGGGAATTTTCGATTGTTCATAACAGACAGTACTGACATCTTAATTTTACTTGTAATTTACGGATTTGAATGTTGCCAGACAGAATATATACATATACTCATGTGGATATACCTGTAAAACAATGTGACATATATTTCCAGTTCTCTATTTTCAACACATGGCAAATCGAACAAGTAATTGTCAAATATGTAAGCTGTGTACGTATAACGCTATATTACGTTGGGGTTGTTTTGGGGGAGAAGACCAAACTGCGAGGTCATCGATCTCATCGGATTAGGGAAGGATGGGTAAGGAAGTCGTCCGTGCCCTTTTCAAAGGCACTATCCCGTCATTTACCTGGAGAGATTTAGGGAAATCACGGAAAACCTCAATCAGGATGGCTGGACGCGGGATTGAACCGTCGTCCTCCCGAATGCGAGTCCAGTGTGCTAACCACTGCGCCACTTCGCTCGGTGCTATATTATGCAAAACTGGCACAAGCTAAGACTAATATTTATAACTGCAATTATCGCAAGTAACTATTGAGCTCATGATATTCCTATAGTGGTTGCGTTTACTAGATTTATGACGTATTATGCATTAAAAATGTATTTTATCAGGACGTCGCAAGGTGCCAAGCAGAGATTTGATCTTAGACAAGAAAAAAGCACATACGTGAAGTAATTTTCGGGAGAATTAAACCTGATATGACAATCAATTGGCTGTGAAACAAGTAGAGAAACATGATTTCACCCAACTACCATAAAGCCGATGTTACATAATTTTGCGGAATAAGAAGAGAGATAGACAAGACCATTTACAAGTAACGATCTTGAAACAAAGTGTCTTGTGGTTTGACTATGACTTATTGCCGACCAAACAATTATCTATGTTTATTGCAGGTGAACTATGAAATGTCACTTGCTGTGTGATCTTAAGATATCACCACCTATAATTTGAAATAATTATGTAGCCACTTACATACAATAGCTGTCTTCCCTCGTAGAATTTGATATTATTCATCAGATTTCAAATAGATGTCCGAGCTATCAAGATGAAGTTTGTCAGGCAGTTTTTTTTGTTTTTGTTTTTTGCTTTTTTGTTACTGTACTCTCCCCTTAACAAGGTTTCTACTGTTCCGAAATCACATGTTGTTCTGGCGCACATTTTGTCTTTTACGCCTCTCACTCAAGTGGGATAAATTCAAGACATCTTGCTGCTCATATAACACTTCTACAGATAGGAGCCACAAAAATATTTTGCAGACATTACTACGGCTATAACGAATTATTAAGTAAAAATAAAAATTTAACAAACGTTGTATGCGCTGTGGGGTCACATTGAAGTATGTCCGTGTGAATGTATGTACGCCGATGAATACTAGATAAAAACCTAAGAACTAAAAGCAAATTAAAATGGTTAGTGAAATATTGTTCTTTAAGGAAGGGCATTATATGGTTAAGGCGATATTGGATAAATGTTTCTGTTTAGTTCATATGCACCTTAGTAATATTGCTCCTCTTCCGTGTTTCATTAGATCACGGTTCGCTAATACATTTGCTAATCTTACATGCATGAAAGTAAATCATCATAACACACATGACATTAACTTAAAGCGATGTGTCAAAATCCAGTCAAATGCGTTGTTAAACAAAGGACTCAAACATAATGTAAATCCTTCACTGAGCTCCTCCACACTACGTTCGACATTGCACATTCAAAAGCAGCATTACAGATTGCTAACCTGACAGTGGTAGCACGCAGTAGCTAACTTACAAAGAGTACCAACGTATCTTAATATGTACTTTTGTTACACTGCGCTACACATAATTTTCAATGAAAACAACATCTATTTGAAAATTGAAACACTGTAATTATCATCCGGAGTTGCGACTTATGTATCTGTCTGCGCTTATGTCTAAGTTATTTGTCACAACTGTACCTATCACAATCGTTGTAAGATGCTTTCTGCGCAATTATCATTACTAACATACAAAGACAAGTCGTTGTTTAATGTTGTTATCAAAAATATAGAAAAGTAATTGACTGGTTTACTTCGAATTTTTACACGATACTCTAATAAACGTTCGGACGAACATAGTCTTCATATTTATCGCATTCCCAGAGAGAATTTCAAGCAATGCAGCTAGCTAATAAAGTGCTAATACACAAAACTTTCAGCTACACTTTACTTAGTCGTATGTATATTGCTGTTATGAATACAAATACAAGACTTTTCTCCTTAGTCCTCACATCCAATGTGATTGTGGCCTCTGGTTCAAAGTCTAGCTTGATGCAGCGCTACATGCGCAGACGTTATTTAGAGAGAAATGCTCACTGTGATGGGAAAGGAAGGCTTATAACAGGTAATACAGTGAGCAAAACTGCTGAACTTCCGAAAGAATGGACTACATGAGTTCTAATTCCTCCTCACAAAAAGTAGCCTAACAGTTAGAGACGGCTCTAACTATCGGGGTATAGCATTAATATCGCATGCCAGCTAAGTCCTCCTGTACATAATGAATCAACACCTAAAGAAATTCCTTCAGTTTTAGATTTTTGGTAGAAGAAATAGGTATTGTTACAGGTAAAGGTATCCGAGAGGCAATCATGAAATTAAGACAAATATTTGAAAAAAAGGGAATTCTGTGTCTCTGCCTCTATTTGTTCCATAGATTATAAAAAGAAATTTGCGTCATGTGGGACAAGTTATGGGATGTGCTAAATGAGTTTGAGTTTGCAAAACTCCTAGTATGACTACTAAAATGTCTTTATAACAGTCATGCTGCACCCATAAAAGTGGATAGTGAATATTCGAAGAGTTTTTCGATGCGGCAAATGGAGTCAGGCAAGCTTGTATACTGTCACCCCAGGTCTATAACATTTATGCAGAGTACATCATCAGGGATTCGCTGGATGGCCGGGATGGTGGAATTTCTATTGGCGGCAGGAAACAACCGGCGCTTTGCAGATGATACTACGCTCATTGAAGGAAGTAAGGAAGAACATCTGGTTTCCACTAAGAACCCTCAGTTGAACCAATGAAAAGTAGTGGTTCAACTTTCGTTCTAGAGTAAAACATGGAAAAACCGAATTAATCGCCAACGTTTGGATCAAATCCAACTTACAGGATGCTTGAAGGATCTGGATACAGTGACGATTTTTTATATCTAGGGTCTCCGATCAGTAACACAGAAAAGTACGATAAAGAAACAAAACGACGAATCTCACTTGAGAACGCCGCAATGGTTGAACTCACTAAGATCTGGCAGAAAATATAACAACGAAGATGCGATTGGTATAATCATTGGCGTTGCCTCTATTCTTGTACGGCTGCGAAAAAATAGTTCAAATGGCATTGAGCACTATGGGACTTAACATCTGAGGTCATCAGTCCCCTAGAACTTAGAACTACTTAAACCTAACTAACCTAAGGACATCACACACATCCATACCCGAGGCAGGATTCGAACCTGAGATCGTAGCAGTCGCGTGGTTCCGGACTGAAGCGCCTAGAACCGCTCGGCCACCGCGGCCGGCGGCTGCGAAACCTGGACCGTGGAAAATAGTGACAAGAGCCGAATCGATGGCTTCGAGACGGAGACAGAAGATGTTATGCGTACCATGGACAGAAAGGAGAATCAATGCTTCCCTTATAGAAGATCTTATAGGCACATGAATGTGATCTTCGTGTGTCAGACGAAGATATTTCCAGTTCTTTGGGCATATTTTAGAAAGAAAAGTGGATAAGACCATCTTGCAAGCCAGAACCGAATGCAAAAGACCACGACGAAGCTTACAGGCTTACCTCTTCAAATTATAATAAGAAGGGATGAAGATCACTGAGGATGGGGGCTTCTACCCGAAGATTCAATTAGTTAAGAAATGAATGAAGTAACGAGGTCACGGCACTCAGCAGTGAGTAAACTAATGGTGATGGTGATGACTGCCCACTGCACCTAACTGTGAATTCCAGTATGCCATAGGAAGTGTCCTATCTACCGACTCCTTCCTTTAGTCAAGTTGCACCATGAATTTCTTTTCCCTTCAGCCAGATTCAGTACCTCCACGTTCATTATCCAATGAGCCCATGGAATATTCATAATTCTCCTACAACACAACATTTTAAAAACTTATTCTTTTTCTGCCTGAACATTTTATCGTCCGCATTTCGCCTCCGTGCAAGACTGCATTCCATACCACCTTCAAACAAGTCTTCTGAACACTTCGACGTTACCAAATTTCTCCTTTTCAGAAACGCTTTTCCCGCTGTTGGCAGTGAGCAATTTTTATCCTCGTCCCTGCTTCCATCGTCAGTTATTTTTCTGCCCAAATAAAACGACTCATATACTACTTACTGTCTCATTTCCTAATGTAAGCCCCTCGGCATCGCCTGATTTAATTCGAATATTTTCCGTTACCGTTGTTTTACTTTTGTTGATGTTAACCTTATAACTTCTTTTCAAGTCCTACCAGTACACAATAATCCACCGACAGATCCTTCGAAATTTAGTATCCGTAAGTGTAAAATTTTCCTAGAGCGAAAATACTCGACAACAACTGTAGGCATACTTGCTCTCCTTCCACCAGCATCTGCCAACGTTTATTCAGGTTGCTGTAATACTACGGTACGGTAGGCAGAAGACAATAGTGTGGGATGGCTTTACATAATACTTTAAGATTTTAGCTCCAGTGACTTAATGAGCGAAACAGATAAGATTGAGCCATCAACTAACAGACACTTGTCATCCACGGTAACTGATTACAGAGCAAATAAAAACAGACGAGGACAAAAATATTTTGCGTATGATTTGTTTTCCCCTTGCATGAACTGTCAGTTACTTTTTCATCTACAGCTGTACCGCTCAAGCCACCTTACGGCGCATGAGAGAGGGTGCTTGTGGTATCACTGTCATTTCCCCCATTTCTGTTCCATTTGCGAATAACGCGTGGGAATAACAACTGTCGATTTACCTATGTGTGCATTCTTAGTTCCCAGATTTTCCCGCCGTGATGAATTTGAGATATGTATTTGAGAGGAAATAACACACTATCTGATCAAGATCCCGGACACTTGTTAGTCGGCCCTTCACTTTTACGACGGCTTGAAGGCTTCTGGGGACACTTTCAGTGAGACGTCTGAATGAAACTTTCTGGCAGTCTGTGGGCTGGACCGAGAATCGAACTTGGGACCTTTGCCTTTCGCTGGAAAGTGCGTTACGGAAGCACAACTCTCGGCCTGTCCTCATAGCTTTACGTCCACCAGTACCTCATCTCCCATCTTCCATGCTTCACGGAAGTTCTCCTGGGAACTTTGCAAGACTAGTGCTCCTGGAAAAAAAGGATATTGCGGATTCTTGGTTTAGCCACAGTCTGGCGGATGTTTCCAGAACGAAATTTTCACTCTGCAGTGGAGTGTGCGTTGACATAAAACTTTCTAGCAGATAAGAACTGTGTGCGGGACCGAGATTCAAACTCTAGTCATTAAGGGCCCTCACACGGACTCTCCTAACCGCGAGATTTAGGACGAGCCACACAGTTCCGCGCGCAAGAACGTCTGTGTGAACGCAATGTCATTAAAGAGTCAGGTGTTTGATCAAGCCTCCGGTTAGATGACCCCCGTGCCTGCCCGCCAGCGCATTTAGACGTACACGCCTGGCGTGTGCAGTTCTCACACATGCTGCTGTGCGCTCTGTCGGAGATTCTTCTGTCATTTGCCTACAGTACGCCACGCGGCGATACGATTGTCGTGAAAGCTTGGAGTCTTGTCAATAATCTGCAGTGCGCGACACGATCATAACGGATTCCCGTCGCTAGACCAAAGACCTTTTGACGGAATTTATATATCTGTACAAAGAACAACAGTGCTTGTTGAAAGTGAGATCTAAAGACTATATAAATAAGAATTTAAAATCCGGATCTTATGATAAACTGGCGGCGTTTTTCAAAACAGTATTCCTCGAAGTGAACCGAGACTTTGTTTGAAACAATTACAGTGCTTATGGGGTTCATTTAGAAAGGAACTGAAGAAAGTATGCGACATTAAGGGCAGTGGCAGGTCACCTGATGGCATGTATGTACCAACTTTGTCGTATTACGAGTAGCTGTTATTTACTGTCGATCCAGAGGTGCAAAGTGCGAGTTGTTTGAAGATAGCTGTTTCTGTGGATGTGGGAAAAATACTGTCTGGCTGTGAGGATGATGATAGTGGAGCTGGTGGTACAATGGACGGTGGTAGTCAATGCACTGAAGGGCAACGTGAAAAAGTAAGTATACAGCTATGTATTTACATACGATTGCTCTTAGATATGTTATGGTTACAGCTTCTAGTGATTTTTCTCAAGCACCGGAATTGAAAATGAATAGATCTTCTCAACTACCTATACATAATACATTTTATTTATTTGTGTGCGCTCCGTGTACTGTGTATTAAACTGGGGACCTAGAAACACAGAGAGGCTTCGTCCCGCCGTAGCCCTCACTGGTTCACAACCTCACAATAGGCCACAGCAGTCCAAACACCCTACCGCCGCCCCACACCGAACCCAGGGCTATTGTGCGGTTCGGTCCCCAGCGGACCTTCCCTCCCTCGCCCCCCCCCCCCCACCCCTCTCCACCGTCTTATACCAGACGAGTGTAACCCCAAATATTTGTGTGGTAGAGTAATTATGGTGTACGCATACGTGGAGACAGTGCTTGCGCAGCAATCGCCGACATAGTGTAGTTGAGTCGGAATAAGGGGAACCACCCCGCATTCGCCGAGGCTGATGGAAAACAGCCTTAATAAACCATCCACAGGCTGGCCGGCACACCGGACCTCGACACTAATCCGCCGGGCGGATCGGGAAGCAACGCGTTAGACCGCACGGCTAGCCGGGCAGGCGTGCTCTCCATACTGACATCCAATTCTACTTCTCCCTGTGCTCTGACATCTAGTGAAGACCTTTCCTTTAGTACGTTCTTGTCACTCAGATATGGCTTTCGACAGTACGAAAGGCAAATGTATCCGCGCCCATCAGTCATGCAGAAACACATCCACTTTAATTCCCGCCGGTCAGTGACACGGAGATAAAGCACATAAGCGGTCAGTTCTCATGCGCCTACGGAGCTCTGAATTATTACTCGACAAAGCGAACTGTACACCTTGCCAGAGCGGGAGCTAACTTAGTCACATGACTAAGTACAGCCACGTTCCACTTATAGTTAATGCAAGCACGGAAAGCGATCGCTGATTCATATACATCACAGTAGGGATGAACACTGGTAAAGTGACACTGTATGAAGTTGCCAGGCAAATTGTTGTGCACAGGTTTCGTCCCGATTTAACTGTTTGTGTTTAGCTCTAGAAGCAAAAGTTTTTGCAGTTTTCAGTGAGACTGAACAGCAGCAGCGTCCTCCTGAAGACGGCGGAGAAATGGATCGCCGAAATGTTGAACCATGTTGATCTTAGGATGCGGTGGCGTAGGACACTTGGAATGAGTACTCTCTTTTCCCCATTGTGGATCGCTGCTTTTCTACATCAACTATTTCGAAGGCTTATGAATAATGTATTCCTGTTTTGTGACATGTTTTACATTCTTGAGGATCTCCTCATTATGGATCTATGGCGCAAAACGTATATCTGATCGAATCTGAGAGCTGACGGTTCCTACTTTGCTTGGTTTGCTATCACCACGCCTCTGTTTGCAGGAGCAGAGCATACCTGTAGAACGGAGGCTCCGAGCCTCTCCACGGCGAACACGAGTCCGGTGCAGACGGCTCCCATCACGACGACCACCGCCTTCATCAGCAGGTCGGTCTGCCGCTCCGACAGCCGGCGGGACGGGAAGAAAGTTTTGAAGAAGTCCTCCAGCACCACGGCAGACGTGGAATTCAGCGCCGTCGACATGGAACTGTGGGGACACCAAGTCATTTGTCTCACAGTAATGTCTCAAAGCAGAGGAAAGACCGAAAGTAAGGCAAACCAATATGGCAGGCAGCCGTCAGGTGCAAAGTTAATAACCACATACTACACGATGAGGCATTCCCCTCAGGCAGATTGAGTCCCAGAACATACCCAAGGTGGACCTAACTGCAAAACAATACAGAATGAGTCTCGTTGGAAAAATGAGAAATCATGAAATTGAGGAAGACCTACTGTAACCAAACAGATTCCTGTGGTTTCCAACCTTTCTGAGGTCATTACTTCTGTAGAAAATTAGACGCTAGCTAGTATCTCCACCATCAGCAACATCAACGCCTGGCAGAAAATATAACAACGAAGATGCGATTGGTATAATCATTGGCGTTGCCTCTATTCTTGTACGGCTGCGAAAAAATAATTCAAATGGCTCTGAGCACTATGGGACTTAACATCTTAGGTCATCAGTCCCCTAGAACTTAGAACTACTTAAACATAACTAACCTAAGGACATCACACACATCCATGCCCGAGGTAGGATTCGAACCTGTGACCGCAGCAGTCCCCCGGTTCCGGACTGCAGCGCCTAGAACCGCACGTCCACCGCAGCCGGCTACAGTTAGGGGACATTGTGGGAGTGGGATGTAAATTGCATGTTAAAAAGTACGTGAATATTTTTGCATGCTAAAATTTTGGGAAAACTTTAAAAAATGATGAGGAAGGTATTAAGAGGCAACTGGTACCCCTTTTTTTGAGTCTGAGTCTTTTAATAAACAGGAGCATATTCGCCTTCTCTCTGCTTTTTTCCGCTGGTATGAATACGTTTAAAAGCTGAATTTAGTTTCAAATATGTGGACTACAGAAAAATATAATTTGTATGTTCATGAAGAGAACCATTTTAATTTACAAAGTGGTACCTGTTTTTAATGGATCAGATGACAATCGTTAGTTTAGCTGTCAGAATTCCAGCGCAGTAGCGTCTCTAGGTCAGTCTTTACGATGTTTCTGTGTTTTCCCCGGTAACGATGAGTTGTGGTGACGCTCCGAGGTGGCAAAAGCTGTCAACCACAGGGGAGAACCCGCGGCAGTGCACTTACCTGAGCGCCGCACTGAAGACGCTGGCCACGAACAGGCCCGGTAACCCTGGCAGGCCGCCCAAGGAGTCCACCACCAGCAGCGGGAGCAGCTGGTCCTTGGCGCTCGCCATCTGCACACACGGCACGCGATCATGATAAATACTGTACAACACGAGGGTAACTGCTGAATATCTAGATTACTCAAAACAATAATCACAAATGTTCAGACACTTTGGCGTTTTCTGGGTCAACAAAGCTATACGCTGCAATTGCAGTTCTTTCTCTTTTGTTGCTCCCTCTAGCTCTGCCGATAAAGCAGAATGTGATAGTTAACATTATTTAGTTGGTTTAAAGCGCACACCAACTGCCAGCTACATTACTGGCCATTAAAATTGCTCACCACGAAGATGACGTGCTACAGACGCGAAATTGAACCGAAAGGAAGAAGATGCTGTGATTTGGAAATGATTAGCTTTTCAGAGCATTCACACAAGGTTGGAGCCGGTGGCGACAGCTACAAAGTGCTAACATGAGCAAAGTTTCCAACCGATTTCTCATACACAAACATCTGTTGACCGTCGTTGCCTGGTGAAACGTTGTTGTGATGCCTCGTGTAAGGAGGAGAAATGAGTACCATCACGTTTCCTACTTTGATAAAGGTCGGATTGTAGCCTATCGCGATTGCGGTTTATCGTATCGCGACATTGCTGCTCCCTTTGGACGAGATCCAATGACTGTTAGCAGAATATGGAATCGGTGGGTTCAGGAGGGTATACGGAACGCCGTGCTGGATCCCAACGGCCTCGTATCACTAGCAGTCGAGATGAACGGCATCTTATCCGCATGGCTGTAACGGTTCGTGCAGCTACGTCTCGATCCCTGAGTCAACAGATGTGGACGTTTGCAAGACAACAATCATCAGCACGAAGAGTTCGACGACGTTTGCAGCAGCATGGACTATCAGCTCGGAGACGATGGCTGCTGTTACCCCTGACGCTGCATCACAGGCAGGAGCGCCTGCGGTGGTGTACTCAACGACGAACCTGGGTGCACGAATGGCAAAACGTCATTTTCTCGGATGAATCCGGGTTCTGTTTACAGCATCTTGATGGTCACATCCGTGTTTGGCGACATCGCGGTGGTGCACATTGGAAGCATGTATTCGTCATCGCCATACTGGCGTATCACACAGCGTGATGGTATGGGGTGCCATTGGTTACACGTCTCCGTCACCTCTTGTTCGCACTGATGGCACTTTTAACAGTGGACGTTACATTTCAGATGTGTTACGACCCGTGGCTCTACCCTTCATTCGATCCCTGCGAAACTCTACATTTCAGCAGGATAATGCGCTACTGCATGTAGCAGATCCTGTACGGGCCTTTCTGGATACAGAAAATGTTCGGCTGCTGCCCTGGCCAGCACATTCTCCAGATCTCTCACCAACAGAAAACGTCTGGTCAATGGTGGCCGAGCAACTGACTAGTCACAATACGCCAGTCACTACTCTTGATGAACTGTGGTATCGTGTTGAAGCTGCAATGGCAGCTGTACCTGTACACGCCATCCAAGCTCCTATTGACTCAATGCCCAGGCGTATCAAGGCCTTTGTTACGGCCAGGATCTATGCACCCAAACTGCGTGAAAATGTAATCACATGTCAGTTCTGGTATAATCCTGCCGGAGTGGCCGAGCGGTTCTAGGCACTACAGTCTGGAACCGCACGACCGGTACGGCCGCAGGTTCGAATCCTGCCTCGGGCATGGATGTGTGTGATGTTCTTAGGTTAGTTAGGTTTAAGTAGTTCTAAGTTCTAGGGGACTGATGACCTCAGAAGTTAAGTCCAATAGTGCTCAGAGCCATTTAACCAGTTCTAGTATAATATATTTGTCCAATAAGTACCCGTTTATCATCTGCATTTCTTCTTGGTGTAGCAATTTTAATGCCCAGTAGTGTATAACGAATGGGAAAAAAAATTTGATGTTTAGCAACGCCACACACTACATGCCGTGCCCAATCATATTAACGTGACCCTCTGTGAGAAGCCTGTATAACCTCCTTTTGCAGTGCGCACCGCAGCGAGATGTGCAGGAAGAGGTACAGTAATATTCTGTACCGACAAAGATGCAGAGCCATATCGACTGCAGTTCTATGGCCAGCTGCGATACGTTTTGTAGCGTTGCAGGTTTGTTCCGAGCGAACGTTTGTTTTAGGATAGCTAGCTGCATGTAACTTCGGGGGTTGACATCTCCAATGTCTCTTACTGGACGCGTTCATTCACTACCGATAAGAACCTAAATAAATGATATTAAATATTATTGAATCATTTTCAAAATCGGTACACTACCTTTTGACATTCAGGAGAAGATTAAATTTCAGCTTTATAACTATTATAGTTGCACAGACAGAAAAAATTGCTAGAAATAGGCAACTTTGGGAACTAAATTCAGTTAGGAAATATAATAGTTTATCTTTTGGTATAACTGGAAAACGTAAGCAGAACTCTCAGTATGCAGAATTAATCGATTGAGATTTTCATACTAAAACTTTAATTATTTTTCGTTGTCGTAATATAAAAATCAGACTAGATTATTATTTGTGTCTCGTATTGTTGTGGGAAGAAATGTGAGTGCACGACTGTGTGTACGTGGAACATTCGCCAGATTGTAATGTTGCACTATATACCGTCTTCAGTAACCTGCAAGAACGACACAAGCCTGTCGTGGGAAATTGGTCCGAGGGAAATTACCCACTATGCTAGGTGTGATTGCTATTGTAACAGAGCAGCCAGAAAGTCCGCTGGAGTATTATCTGCATCCAAAGGATATTTTCAGAATTATTATCTTTTAGTTTTCGTTTGTTAAACATTACTTTAATATGAATGACGTAAATGCGTCTCTGTGTAAGGACTGGTGCAGGCCAGTTTTGGAGCGAGTACGATCTTGAGCAAGCATTCTGATTGGCAGCGAGTATGGTTAGCCAATCAGAATTGAGACGGTTTCCGTTCGTTACCTGATAGTTATACTGGGAGTGAGGCCGGAAGAAGGGAGTCGCTCGCTACCTTTGAATGCGGACTGTCATGTTACTAGTGCCAGTAAAAATAATGTGTAAGATGAAGGAATGTTGAGTAACTCGCGTTTGATACGTGTCGTGACTAACGCTGATCTAGTTACGGACAGTTTTGTGAAGTTTAGAAGTTCTAGAACTGTTTAGTTGGACAGATATGCGCGTGTGAAATTCGGCCTTCATAGTATCCGCGTGGCAATGATGCAGTATTCAACCACTGAGCATTTTTTGGCAAGCAGTTTCTTTTTTGAGAAATCCACGAGAAGGACTGGATGTAATAACTCATATTAGTAGTGAAATTAATGACTGTGAGAACGTTGTTTGATTCGAGTCGGGTTTGGACAGATTTCTGACTGCTGTGCGTGTGAAATGAGTGTACGAATTGTGAGCGTGAAGAAAATAGCCAATAGTTTAAGTGTGGACTGAACAGTACCGTTTCTTTGGCTAGATGAACAAAATAAACCTTTTTGTGTGGAAATTTCGGACATTATTTTTCAGAAGCCAATCCATTTTCTTACCGCCCGATAAAATTTTTTAATGGCAATTTTTCTATAGACCATACCATTACTAGAGTTGCGCGGCCTTAGTAATTGTAGATATTAGATGGTGTTTTTTTTTTATCAACACTGCTTTTGGCTCTGAGCACCATGGGACTTAACAGCGGAGGTCATCAGTCTCCTAGAACTTAGAACTACTTAAACCTAACTAACCTAAGGACATCACACACATCCATGCCCGAGGCAGGATTCGAACCTGCGACCGTATCGGTCGCGCGGTTCCAGCCTCAAGCGCCTAGAACCGCTCGAACGCTGCTTTCACATCGTCTTGTAAGTATCTGCGTTGCCGAGTGGAGGGACATCGAGCAGACGCGGTTCTGAGGTAGGTGAATTCTAATTTGCAGCCTGCACACAGAATCACATACCCCACCACGCCGCGGTTTCTTGGCTGAGGATCCTTTGCGCGAACAGCCCGATCTAGATCCCACTGATTCTCGATTGGGTTTAAATACTGGGAGTTTAATGGCCAGGGGATTACGGTAAACTCGTCCGGGTGCTCTTCAAACCAAGTTCGTACATTGTGAACCGTGAGGCATATTTTCCTGCTGGTACATGCCATGGTGGCGAGGAGGAGACAACCTGTACATAGGGGTGGACATGATACCCAAAGACAGATGAACATATTGCTTTCACACGTTTCAGTGACCGTTGTCGCATAAAACGAGATTCACGTAAAAAGACCACCTGTCACGACACGGGTGCCGTAAATTCCCGCCTTCGTCGCCGATAAGCAGCAGTCAGCATGGGTGCACGAACCAGGTGCCTGCTGCAGAGGCTCATACGGGGCAACTTAACGATCGTTGGGGAGATGCTGTCGGTAAGCTATTGGTTCATCTGTGGGGCGTCTTCCTCTCCAATGCACACATCTGTGGGATGTCTTCCTCTCCCGTATATATCCCCCCAGCCATCATTCACCCCTGTCATCTATGGCCCATGGTGCATCACAATTGCCTCGACGCCGGTTTTGGATAGCACGTTTGCCATGCACGGCATACCTTAACCGCGGCACGCGAACAGTTAAAAAACTTAGCCGATTCCGAAATTCTTCCCCCATAGCCCGAAAGGCAATGATCGTGCCCTTTTGGATCTCAGATACATCGTTCCGTTCCCTCATTACGATAATGATTGCGCTGTTATTCGTGTCCCCGACACGCCTTATATGCCCTTCACTGCTAGTCCTGCCACCTGTCGTCTGTGAGTGATTTTTGCACGTTGACCTCGAACACAGGCAGTGGTAACACTGATGTGACTGGCCTGTGTATCCGCACTGCACAGAAAAAAAAATCAGCATGTCGATGAGTGCTAAAAGCAACAGCTGCAATATGTATCCTGACATTCACAGCACGACAAGAGAAAAGAAGATTATTATAGGTGAAAAAAATCTTTTAGAGCCAATATTTTTTTCAAAATTTTCGAAGAATGAGCGACAATACCTGCTGATCATACTGGATGTGTTAGAATTTAAGACCTACGACGCGACTCGTGGCAAGAATAATTTCGGTATATAAACATTCACATATCCACCACCGTTTCTCTTTGGGGCTACAAGGGCATGTCTTTCTCGGCAGTACTAACAAGGTGAAGGCCTCAGAGACGGCCAACTGATTCGGCTCAGATTTGGCAGGTCGCTTGTGTACAACCTAAAACGAAGGAATCTAAGATATTTTGGGTCAACACTCCCACGTTCTTGAGAAAATCACCCCTAAAGGTTATGACGAGCGATCGACTCAAAATTGGCGGGATAGATAGATAATTGTAAATAGAGCATTTTTCATCATCAGGTATGGGGTCCGGAAACGCATACTTTTCCAGAAATCGAGGTACGAAACTTTTACGACTACCGCGTTTGTACACAAACGCCTGTCGCCGACAGCGCCGATAGCGCAACGGCCAAGGTAACTGGCTGGGAATCGGAAAACCCGGGTTCGAATCTCGAAGAAACCTAGCGGATGTTATTCTTCTCGTTTGTATTTATCCATATCTCAATTGATAGGGATAGGAGGGTTAACAAGGTAAGTAAATCAATAAGTAATGTTAATAATAAGGTAGGCAAACTAATTTCCCAAGTGAAGTATTTTAAGCCTTGTCACATGAAAACAACTCCGAGTAAAAGTGCTGCGACTTCCTCAGGAGGGATCACAGATAGCCAACCGTGCGGCGCTTGTTTACAGCGAGGCACGGGACAGAATCCACGCGGGGAGAGTTATGTTGTCCCGGTTGCCTCTTCGTCATATCATAGGGAAGGAACAGTGTAGCTGTCGAAAGATTGCATTCATTAGTTGCTGTTGGTGCCGTGAGTATATTTGTTTCGAATGTTTATATGACAAGTACCATCCATCTAGTTGTTCGAAGAAAAATGAGGACACGTAACAGTGACTGGAAGAGCCATTGTAAAGTGACCTGGAGTAGCATTTTAGTTATTTACTACCCCAAGAGGTTTGAGAAATTTATTTGCCTACGTTATTATCATTCCTTGTTGATTTACTTACCTTATTAACCCTCCTATCCCTATCAATTGAGATATGGATAAATACAAACCAAAAGAATAACATCCACTACGTTTCTTCGAGATTCGCAGCCAGTTACCTTGGCCGTTGCGCTATCGGTGCCGTTGGCGAAAAGCGTTGACCATGTGGGTACAAACGCGGCAGTTGAGAAAGTTTCTTACCCCGATTTCTGGAAAAGCATGCGTTTTCGGACCCCATACCTGGTGATGAAAAATGCTCTATTTACAATTATCTATCAATCCCGCCAACTTTGAGTCGATCGCTCGTCATAACCTTTAGGGGTGATTTTCTCAAAAGCGCGGGGGTGTTGACCCAAAATATCTTAGATTCCTTCATTTTAGGTTGTACACAAGCGACCTACCAAATCTGAGCCGAATTGGTTGACCGTGTCTGAGGCCTTCCCCTTGTAAGACTGGAGAGTTTCCATTATCTTTTGAGAAGACGTAGGCGTGAAAATGACTACAACATCGAATTTTTCTTCTATGTTCCATAAGATTATGCAATGTCTTCACATTTCAAAAAGTTATAGTATACTAAAATTTCCACAGGTTGTTTGGTCTAGAAGAAGCATTGAATAAAGGGCTATGCATGGTCCATGGCCGTCTCAATTGAGCGATGGCGCATGGAATGAGTAAAAATTGATTTGTCTTGATTTCTGGCAGTCACATTGTCAGAATGTATTCACAGACGCAGTCATTAAAGTCATAACCAGCAATAGACTTTATATAAGTGCTATTTTATTTTTTGTTGTTATGAGTTAAGATTCGTTTGCATATGTCGGCCAAGCGCGACTTCGCTGTTGCTGTTTTACTTCTCTGTTCGTGGTGTTCAAATTGCAATGAGTACAGATATCTCGGATCTGTTGGTCCAGTGACAAACGATGTGCCTTGAAACCGAAAGATTACGGATTCGAATCCCGTTCGGAGCACAGGACATTACAGTCTGACTTTAATCTAGTCTTCGCCTCTTAACAACGTGAAAATTCGCCAGAAACGACACGTGGTACGGATTCCATTGTAGGCCCCTTCGTCTAGTATAATTACTGGGGGGAAGGTTAGGACGCGCAAGTCACTGAGGACTTGAATCAGCCGATTGAACTACATGGAATTATTATTAAAGCTGAACCTGAGTCTTAAATGAATCAATTTAAAATTGCATCATTTATCATGGACATAATGGAAGATTTATTTAAGCAACAACGCAAACATCCGGCACTGCTTCCAAGTGTAGCATTTTACACTAGAAGATTGTTAAGACCGTGCCGGTATACGCTGATCAGCCAGAAAATTATGACTACCTACCTAATAGTCAGTATGTCCACCTTTGGCACGGATAACAGCGGCGATGCGTCGTGATATGGAAGCAACGAGGCCTTGGTGGGTTGCTGGAGGGAGTTGGCACCACATCTGCACACACAAGTCCCTATTTCTCGTAAATTCCGGGGAGGGGGGCGATGAGCAGTCACGCCACGTTCAATCCCATCCCAAATGTGGTTCAAATGGCTCTGAGCACTATGGGACTCAACTGCTGTGGTCATTAGTCCCCTAGAACTTAGAACTACTGAAACCTAACTAAGCTAAGGACATCACACACATCCATGCCCGAGGCAGGATTCGAACCTGCGACCGTAGCAGTCGCACGGTTCCGGACTGCGCGCCTAGAACCGCGAGACCACCGCGGCCGGCCATCCCAAATGTGTTCGAGTTCAGATATGACGAGTTGGGGGAGAGGGGAGGAGGGAGCACATCAACTGAAACTCGCCACTGTGTTGCATGAACTACTCCATCGCACTCGTGGCCTTGTGACATGGCGCGTGGCACTGCCGCCGGAAACATGATCGTCAGGAAGGGAACTACGTGGTGTGCTATCAGTGTGGCCGTCATGGTGCCCTGCACGAGTTCCACTGGAGCGTTGGACCCCCACGTGGATGTTCCCTAGAGCATAATACAGCCGCCGCCAGTTTGTCTCCACCTCGCAGTATAGGTGTCAAGAACAGGGCGGATTCGCGCCATTCCACTGGCGTGATGAAGAAGGTATCGGGATTCATCAGACCACGCAATGCTCTGCCACTGTGCCAAACGTCCAGTGCCTATGGTCACGTGCCTATTTCAACCATAGTTGCCTATGTCGTGTTAACATCGGCACATGCTCTGGTCGTCGGCTGCGGAGGCCCACATACTCTGCCCAGAATTTAAGTCTAATGTTAGTTCCGTCACAGTTCGCCGCCTGTCCCTTCTACCAGTCTGCCAAGACTATCCCGGCTGGCATCTGTATGAGGGGTGGTCGTCGAACTCCACGATGTTTGGTTTCACCTTGGTTTCGCCACGTGTTGAAGACAGTTACCACTGCACTTCTCAAATACCCGAGAAGTGGTGCGGTTTCCTAAATGCTTACAACGAGCCTCCAGGCCATCACAATCTGCCTTCGGTCAAATTTAGATAGCTCGCGCGCCTTCCCCATTCTACACACGGACGATGCTATCGCCTGGACGGCCTTGTATCGATCGTAAGTCAGTGATCATAATGTTCTGGCTGATCAGTGTATACAGTCCAGTCACATTAATGTGACCACCGTCTATGGCAACACCAGTAGTGGGGAATATATAAACCGTGTCGGGGGCTCAGGATAAGTAGAGTCGTAATGCGGAAACGGAGTGATTTATCTGGCGTCCTAAAGGGCATGATTGTCTATCTTTGGAGCAAGGACGGAAACATTTCCGAAACGGCTAAGTTTGTAAACTGTTCCCCTGCTCCTGTCGTTAAAGTCTACTTTGCATGACGAAATAGCGCTAGCCAAAAACGGCGCCGAGATAACTATGATGCAAGACGGGGTGAACGATGACTGCAGAGATGTGTGCGGCCGACAGATATGCAACTGTTCACCAACTGATCGCCCGGATGAACTAACGGGCCAGCAACAGCTTCTCCTCAACGACCGTTCAGCGAACGTTGCTGCTAATGGGCCTCTTCAGCAGGCGTCTGGTTCATGCGCTCATGCTGACTGCCATTCATCGGCGACGAAGACTGAAATTTGGACGCCAGTACAGCAACTGGAGGTCCACTAAGTGGCGACAGGTGGCCTTTTCGATGAACCACGTTTAATGAAAGTAAAGTAAGAGCATATGGACTGTCAGACCAATTGTGTGATTGGATTGAAGAGTTCCTAGATAACAGAACGCAGCATGTCATTCTCAATGGAGAGAAGTCTTCCGAAGTAAGGGTTGCCGCAGGTTGCCGCAGGGGAGTGTAGTAGCACCGTTACTATTCACGATATACATAAATGACCTTGTGGATAACATCGGAAGTTCACTGAGACTTTTTGCGGATAATGCTGTAGTATATCGAGAGGTTGTAACAATAGAAAATTGTACTGAAATGCAGGAGGATCTGCAACGAATTGACACATGGTGCAGTGAATAACAGTTTAATCTCAATGTAGGCAAGTGTACTGTGTTACGAATACATAGAAAGAAAGATCCTTTATCATTTAGCTACAATATAGCAGGTTAGCAACTGGAAGCAGTTAATTCCATAAATTATCTGGGAGTAGGCATTAGTAGTGATGGAATGATCATAAGAAGTTGATCTTTGGTAAAGCAGATGCCAGACTGAGATTCATTGGAAGAATCCTAAGGAAATGCAATCCGAAAACAAAGGAAGTAGGTTACAGTAAACTTGTTCGCCTACTGCTTGAATATTGCTCACCAGTGTGGGATCCGTACCAGATAGGGTTGACAGAAGAGACAGACAAGATGCAACGGAGAGCAGCGCGCTTCGTTACAGGATCATTTAGTAATTGCGAAAGCGTTATGGAGATGATAGGTAAAATCCAGCGGAAGACTCTGCAGGAAAGACGCTCAGTAGCTTTTGTTGAAGTTTCGAGAACATACCTTCACCGAGGAGTCAAGCAGTCTATAGCTCCCTCCTACGTATATCTCGCGAAGAGACCATCAGGATAAAATCAGAGAGATTAGAGCCCACACAGAGACATACCGACAATCTTTCTTTCCACGAACAGTACGAGACTGGAATAGAAGGGAGAACCGATAGAGGTATTCAAAGTACCCTCCGCCACACACCGTCAGGTGGCTTGCGGAGTATGGATGTAGATGTAGATATGCCCCATTGGACAGATGACTGTTGGCGCGTACTGCGTGAAACGTCTGAAAACGGACACCTTGCAACAATCGTCGGAAGGGTCCATGCTGGAGGGAATTCCCTGGGTGATATGGTCATTCTGGAAGGGACAATGGATCAACACGAGCATGCATATATCCTTCGGGACCATGTCCACCCCAACATGAAGTTCGTTTTTCCTCAGCACGACGGCCTCTACCAGCAGGACAATGCAACATCTCACGCAGCTCGCAGTGTACGTGCGTGATTCGAAGAGCCCCAGGTTGAATTTGTCATACTCCCTTGGCCACCAAACTTCTGGGATCTAGACTCTGTGAGACCACTTCGAGCGGACTCTTCGCACCATGGGACCTCAACCGACAAAACCTATCGCAGCTGCCCGCGGTACAGAAGTCGGCTTGACTTCACATCCCTGTCGGTACCTTCCAGAACCTCTCTGACTATTTCTGCATGTCTCCAAGCGGTCCGCCGTGTAAAAGAGGTGATTCAGGCTTTTGACAAAGAGTCAAATGGTTCAAATGGCTCTGAGCACTATGGGACTTAACTTCTGAGGTCATCAGTCCCCTTGAACTTAGAACTACTTAAACCTAACTAACCTAAGGTCATCACACACATCCATGCCCGAGGCAGGATTCGAACCTGCGACCGTAGCGGTCACGCGGTTGCTGACTGCAGCGCCTAGAACCGCACGGCCATCCAGGCCGGCACACAGAGTAACATAAATGTGACTGGAACAATGTGATAATCTTAAATCAAGGGGATGTATTGTTCAAGTGACTTTCAAAAGATTTTAGGACTCAGTATGAGGCAGCTGAGTAATGAACTGAGTGATAAGAAAATTATACATGGAAAATGTTCAGGAAGGTTGGTCATGTTACATGGTATGAAATAAACTGTTTGACTCATCGATATGGGCTAGCAATTACAAGAAACCAGTAACCCCAAACTCTGATTCTCTAAAAAATCGAATCCGCATGTCTAAATCAATTTATGATGTATGATTGCTGTACAAATGAGTTAATGTGTTAAATATTTGATGTTTAGCATGTAAAACATTCATTGTTGAAGACCCAAACGCTAATGATATTGGTTTTATTAGTTTAGGATTATTTAGCCGTAGACTAATGAGAAAGTCAGAATCAAAACAGGTAAATAAAAAAGGGTTTGTTGGAAGTCATTAAGTGTTCTCATTGTTAGATAATGGATGTCTACAGTCTGGGTAAATTGCGCTTCATCTGAGAAAAGCTATTTGTCTCCCATCTCAGTTTTCATGACGTCGCTTTACCTGAACTGTATGACGTACAATAATTAATTTTGAAGATACTTAAAGACTTGATTTATTAAATCTTACTTCTTAATGAGTAGTTTATGACAGCACTTTAAATTATTCAATTAATCAATAATTGTAAGAAATACTGAAAATCAAATGTTGACAGGCAACCTGCAACTAGGATCTGTGGCTGCTTTGCTTAGCCGTTTAGTAATATGGGTGTTACAGATTTGCAGAACATGACATAAGTTGTCTGTGAAAATTGATACTCTAAAAATTCTGCAGACCGCAACAAGCATCATAGAAGGGTAGCCTCTTGACCCATTGACCCAAGTGGACTACTGGTGTTACAGGCAATTTCGTCTGAAGTGGCACGCCACGAATTCCGCTCCTGTGTCAACGTTTTCAACTCAGAGTAGCACTTGCAACCTATGTCCTCTACTATTTTTCGGACGAGTTCCAACTTGTATCTTCCCCTACAGTTTTAACCTTCTACAGCTCTCTCAATTCCCATGGAACTTATTTCCTGACGTCCTGTTTCCTATCGTCCTAAGGCGTCATCTTGTCAGTGTTTTCCATATTATCCTCTCCTCGCCGATTCTACATCTACATCTACATACATACTCCGCAATCCACCATACGGTGCGTGCGGAGGGTACCTCGTACCACAACTAGCATCTTCTCTCCCTGTTCCACTCCCAAACAGAACGAGGGAAAAATGACTGCCTATATGCCTCTGTACGAGCCCTAATCTATATCTCTCTCATCTTATCTTTGTGGTGTTTCCGCGAAATGTAAGTTGGCGGCAGTAAAATTGTACTGCAGTCAGCCTCAAATCCTGGTTCTCTAAATTTCCTCAGTAGCGATTCACGAAAAGAACGCCTCCTTTCCTCCAGAGACTCCCACCCGAGTTCCTGAAGCATTTCCGTAACACTCGCGTGATGATCAAACCTACCAGTAACAAATCTAGCAGCCCGCTTCTGAATTGCTTCTATGTCTTCCCCCAATCCGACCTGATAGGGATCCCAAACCCTCGGGCAGTAATCAAGAACAGGTCGTATTAGTGTTTTATAAGCGGTCTCCTTTACAGATGAACCACATCTTCCCAAAATTCTACCAATGAACCGAAGACGACTATCCGCCTTCCTCACAACTGCCATTACATGCTTGTCCCACTTCATATCGCTCTGCAATGTTACGCCCAAATATTTAATCGACGTGACTGTGTCAGGCGCTACACTACTAATGGAGTATTCAAACATTACGGGATTCTTTTTCCTATTCATCTGCATTAATTTACATTTATTTATATTTAGAGTTAGCTGCCATTCTTTACACCAATCACAAATGCTGTTCAAGTCATCTTGTATCCTCCTCCAGTCACTCAACGACGACACCTTTCCGTACACCACAGCATCATCAGCAAACAGCCGCACATTGCTATCCACCCTATCCAAAAGATCAGTTATGTAGATAGAAAACAACAGCGGACGTATCACACTTTCCTGGGGCACTCCAGATGTTACCCTCACCTCCGATGAGCACTCACCATCGAGGACAACCTACTGGGTTCAATTACTTAAGAAGTCTTCGAGCCACTCGTATATTTGGGAACCAATCCCATATGCTCGTACCTTAGGAGTCTGCAGTGGGGCACCGAGTCAAACGCTTTCCGGAAGTCTGCGGTGAACCTCGTCATTTCTTTATAGATCCATCAAATGTTCAACAATCCTCTCTAGTACCACACCTCAAACGCCTTATTTCTCTTCTTTTCCAGTTTCCCCACATTCCATGACTAACTTCCACACAACGCTATGCTCCAAACGCATATTCTCATAAATTTCTTCTTCAGATTAAGACCTATGTTTAATATTGGTAGCTCTATTTTGGCAAGTAATGCCAACTTTATCCGTGACTGTTTTTTTATGTCTTCCTTGTTTCATTCCATTGTGACTTACTTTGCGTCCACGGTAGAAGAGTTCCTTCACTTCGCCTACCGTGTGGTCATTAATTTCAAAGTTAAGTTTATCAATTATTTCATTCCTGCTACTTCTCTTACTTTAGCTTTCTTCGTTTTACCCTCAGTCCATATTCTGTTCTCATTCGACTGTTCATTCTATTAACCATGTCCTGCAATTCCTTCTGACTTTCACTGAGGATAGCAACGTCATCAGTGGAACTTATTGTTCGTATCATTTCACCCCGATTGTAAATCCCGCCACTGCATCTTTCTTTTATGTCCGTGAGTGTTTCTTCAATGTACAGATTACTGGTTTTATCGAAGTAATAATGCCAGTAGACAGGAATCTTGCAAATGCGAAATTTATTGTTTTAAGTCTACAATACAGAATACAAAACTGAATAAAAGTTTCAATAGCTAGAAGTAGCAGCGACAACCGAAAACTGTCGTTATTTGGAAAGTTCAGGGAATAGGCGTAATGGATTCAATGTTTGAATGATGGTGTGATTAGCAAGATGTACAATTTAGTCAGCCACGTAGGAAGTAACGTGATAAGAACCTTAATCGCCATGGATTGTCAGTAGAAAGATGTGCTAAAATCGCTACCAGGGAGTCCAGAGTAGGGAACTGTCTTTTGGAAAGGAGTGCCGATGACAGAGAATAGGCTCGTGATCAAGGATGCATTGAAAGAGCCGTATGGTGTGAAAAGTTTCGGTGATGATACATATATCTTCACAGTGGTTTTAGTTGTATTCACCAAATGAGTACTATGATGATATCTTTGTATTATTCCTAATACCTGCTAGTAATGTCCTGATGTGCGTACACTACATACTATTGATTGGTGGGCGTTCATGAGCTAAATAATAAGTATGTGCAACAACTTTTTGCTATTTTCTCATATATATTCCAAAACGCAAGAAGCTAGGCATCACATATTTCTATGTACATATATGTCGAGAGCATTCTTTCACAGTTTGGGTGATATTAGACGCACGATCAATCAAATAACGGTACTGAAATTAAACTCGCTTTCAAAATTCATCACATAGGTAAACTATTGTAACAGATGAACTATCATTCATAAATAAACACGTTGTCTAATATTGATTCACCAAATACTATTCGGTTTTGGCATAAGGCGTGTCACAGACCAAGGGTAATACACTTACAAAGTATGAGGGACAATGCTCCCATCTCACATCCAGGTTCCCTTAAATTTTCTGTGCTGCTGTTTGTTGCCTCCCACTCCTTTAAGCCGCTACACATTTAGATTAGTGCCATATCACATTTCCTCCTGTTGTGACGGTCTTTGCTTCTGATGGCAGACAGACTCAGTCTCTGTTCATACTGCTCGACTGAAAGACTATCATAATCCCCGCACCGAGTTATCATATACTATGCTTTCTTTTCCCTCGAAATTACTAAGTTTGCACAGGTACCTTGAATCAAGCGTGTGAGTGAAGATTTAGGTTTCTAAAGGCCCGTTATTTTGTAGGACATGATATGGAGTTCTTAAACGGATTTTCTAACTGATTCACAATTTTATTTTTCCCACATCGTAATAAGATCTTCGTGACTAACACATGCTTGTCATCGCAGTTTCAATGCAATATGACTTGAGATGCTGCTGGTCGGACGCATTACTTAACGTTTCTAGCATCACACCAGGTTACACTGAATCAATGAATACCGTGAATTGGTTGATGTGCAGCAAGCTACCAACATTAGTTAGTGTTTTAAGTCTCTGTCACGCTGGTCACACCAGAGTGAGGAGGTGGACTTTCGGTGGGCCGTTAAGGAGCCTATAACAATAACTTCAGAGATTGATATGATTCCCATTAGCATATTTCTTTATCGGTATGCAAACCAGGCTTTTATATAGTTAATACTCGTATTAAGATCCACATAGTTTTTCCACTTGTTCCTGACTGTCACGTGTTTAAAAAAAACGAAAACGCTAACCACCTGGACCATTAAAGACAGCCCTTCGTTGGCAGGACGGAAGATCCTACTTCACATCCTCTGTTAAGGATCAGTATATCTCACAGGAGCGTGTCCGGCCGCTTGACAGTTTGAACCTACCGGCTGTATCAGGAGCTAGGATAGTGACAGCTATTTATGTCGTGGGTCGCAGATAATTTTAGTTTGAGTGCCATCTCACTAGTATCCAACACTTGTGCTAGAAGTAAAAGCACACCGTCTTCAGGCCACAAGTGGTCCATCGGGACCATCCGACCGCCGTGTCATCCTCAGCTGAGGATGTGGATAAGAGGAGCGTGTGGTCAGCACACCGTTCCCCCAGTCGTTATGATGGTTTTCTTTGACCGGAGCCGCTACTATTCGGTCGAGTAGCTCCTCAATTAGATTCATGAGGCTGAATGCACCCCAAAAAATGGCAACAGCGCATGGCGGCTAGGATGGTCACCCATCCAAGTGCCTGCCGCGCCCGACAGCGTTTAACTTCGGTGATCTGACGGGAACCGGTGTACTCAGTGCGGCAAGGCCGTTGCCATGTACTAGACGTAGCAGCTAGAATATTAAATGTAAGACAAATAGAAGCTGGCTATGATGACATTTCTTTTATAGGTTAACTAGACAAGTACCCGGTATTGCCTGGTTATGTGTTTATTCCAATCTTCTATTAGTCTATCTCTTCTTTCCCCCTCTCTCTGTCCATCTCCTTCCCCCTCTCTCTGTCTACCTCCTGCACTGCCCCTATCTCCTACTGCTCCCCTCTCTGTCTATGTACTCCTACTCCTCCCTCTATCTGCTCTTTCTCCCTCCCTCTCCGTTCATCTGCTGCTCCCCCGTCTGTCCATTTGCTCCTTCCGCCTCTGTCGATCCCCTTCTCCCCCACCTAGTCCACTTCCTACTCCTCCTGCTGTCCTCTCTCCTTTCCTCCCTCTTTCCTTTCTCTGTCCATCTCTGCTGTCTCTGTCCACTACCTCCTCTTTCCTTTCTCTGTCTGTTTCCCCTTGCCTTCTCTCTGTCCACCTCCTCCTCCTCCTATCTGCGCCCATCTTCTCTTTCCCCATCTTTGTCTATCCATCTCCTCCTCATCCTTCTCTCTCCATGTCATCACCCCCACTACAGTAGGAGGCTGGTGGTTCTTACCCTCACAGTATTTCTTTCCGGATGGTAAATAATATCTGTACCAAATAAGGCTGAAATCGTTGCAGGGGTTTAGGATGAGTTTTTTACTCGTCGATTTTCTCATCTACTCACGTATTTGTACCAATATTTTCACCTGAACCTCTAGCGAATTTTCTCCTGCACTTTCATTTTCATGTAGTTCAATGTTTATGGCGTCGTATCCCCTGAACTATGTGTTGTACAAAGATATAATTTTGGAGGTACACACAATGGCATACGTGACTACTGTACGCGTAATGTTTTGTGAATAGAGTTTGTAGTAAAGAACTAATAAATTGAAACGTCACGCATAATGCTGCAGTTTTTCACGCCTGTCAGTTTTGACTTTTTATCTCCTGAATTATGTGTCGCACAATGATATAATTTTGCTGGTGTGTACAGTGGTATACGTGAATAGTCTGTAAAATGTGTCGCAAATGCAACTGGTAGTAAAGAAGTAAAAAATTATAACGTCATGTTTCATGCGGAAATTATACTGCATGATAAGCTAGAATACTGTAAGCGATAAACTTTTTTCCTTTCATCATTTTGTGGGGGTTGTCAGCGAGAAAAAGTTTCGTCAGGTTTGATATTACGTGTAAAGTATGTTGCAAGTCCCTAGGTGCTCTTATTCTTAAATAATGGGTAAATAAAGTATGGATATTGGCGCGTCGTGTGCTTTACTGCATTTCGACCTCCGCCACTTTGTTAGCTACGTAGGTCGTTCTTACTCTCACAGGGACCCTATGCTGAGAGTAAGTGAGATGTGTACCAAGTATGGTTGAAATCGGTCCAGTGGTTTAGGGGGAGATGTGGAACATATGTGCCCACACGAATACATACATAATACATACATACATTTTTATAATATTGGTTGATTATTAATACAATACTATCAGGCATTGTGGACCAATGTGGAAACAATAGTTTTAATAATATCCAAAGTAGAAAGATACTTAGGGGCGCAGCTGACAATGGTTATCAGCTTTATTAAAAGTGGTTCTATAAATCATAGATAACAAAGGATCGAATTTTCTAATTTCTGAAATGAGAGTGGCAAATTTAAGGCCACTATTTGTTTGCTATTCTCGTGCAGTAGTATCCACAACTAAAAATCATGAAAATCTATAGTGTACCTTTACAACAACACCCATTTAATTCACAATCGGGATTTTATTGAAAGAACTGGTGATAATCCTGCGATATCGTACTGAGTATTAGATTATTTGAAATACCAGTTTGAAGCACCGAGTTTTGCTCGAAAAACAAACTTAACTCTGATCAGCCGAGATAATGATGGTTCGTGATCTGCCGTTATCACGCCTTTGTTGTATTTCCATATATTGCGCATTATGATTTTACCATCACAAAGAAAAACGCATATGTAATGTTACTACTACTAAAGGATCACAAGATCTACGAATAAATTATTATGATCATTCGCTGTTATGTTGTGTAACCTTCAGAGAATCTGGATACTAAGAAAAGAAGCAGAGAACTTTGTAGCACCAAACGAATTTCACAAAGCCATCTGTTCCCAAACATATTGATTTTTTAAATTTCTTATTTTTCGATAGTAAGACTAAAACCAAAGATACTGTGTATGAGTTTCTATTTGCTTCGACATCCGCCTCTGTCATGGTCTAATCTAAACCGACTTCAATCCACGTAGCAGCAGGAGACAGCATGTTTAGATTGGAATCCGAACAACGGTCGAACACAGTGCTGTTCATTTGGCTTTCTCAGTGGTGAAAGGCGTCGTTTAGTGTGTGAGGTGAGAATCGAACACGAAAGCTTCAGAAACTGTGCGAGAATCAGTCTGCCAGACCACCCTCATCCACAAAAAAGTGTACTATTTTGCAGTGGCCGGCCGCGGTGGTCTCGCGGTTCTAGGCGCTCAGTCCGGAATCGCACGACTGCTACGGTCGCAGGTTCGAATCCTGCCTCGGGCATGGATGTGTGTGCTGTCCTTAGGTTAGTTACGTTTAAGTAGTTCTAAGTTCTAGGGGGTAGCGTCTTTGATTCATAATCAAAACGTCTTCGGTCCCGGGTTCGATCCCCGCCACTGCCTAAATTTTGATAAATAATCAGCATTGACTTCCGGCATAAGAAGTCAGCCTCATTCTGCCAACGGCCTTGTCAAAGAGGGCGGAGGAGCGGATAGAGGTTCAGGGCACTCTCTTGTCCTAGGGGTGGGAAATTGCCCCTAAAGGCGGAAGAATCAGCAATGATCAACGACATGAGGATGCAGAAGGCAATGGAAACCACTGCATTAAAGACACGTAACGTGTATCCACAGGACATGTGGCCTGTATTTAACGAAGTGTCATGATGATCTCTCCATTGGCAAAAGATTCCGGAATAGTCCCCCATTCGGATCTCCGGGAGGGGACTGCCAAGGGGGAGGTTACCATGAGAAAAAGAATGAATAATCAACGAAAGGATAACGTTCTACGAGTCGGGGCGTGGAATGTCAGAAGCTTGAACGTGGTAGGGAAACTAGAAAATCTGAAAAGGGAAATGCAAAGGCTCAATCTAGATATAGTAGGGGTCAGTGAAGTGAAGTGGAAGGAAGACAAGGATTTCTGGTCAGATGAGTATCGGGTAATATCAACAGCAGCAGAAAATGGTATGACAGGTGTAGGATTCGTTATGAATAGGAAGGTAGGGCAGAGGGTGTGTTACTGCGAACAGTTCAGTGACCGGGTTGTTCTAATCAGAATCGACAGCAGACCAACACCGACAACGATAGTTCAGGTATACATGCCGACGTCGCAAGCTAAACAGATAGAGAAAGTGTATGAGGATATTGAAAGGGCAATGCAGTATGTAAAGTGGGACGAAAATCTAATAGTCATGGGCGACTGGAATGCAGTTGTAGGGGAAGGAGTAGAAGAAAAGGTTACAGGAGAATATGGGCTTGGGATAAGGAATGAAAGAGGAGAAAGACTAATTGAGTTCTGTAACAAGTTTCAGCTAGTAATAGCAAATACCCTGTTCAAGAATCACAAGAGCAGGAGGTATACTTGGAAAAGGCCGGGAGATACGGGAAGATTTCAATTAGATTACATCATGGTCAGACAGAGATTCCGAAATCAGATAATGGATTGTAAGGCGTACCCAGGAGCAGATATAGACTCAGATCACAATATGGTAGTGATGAAGAGTAGGCTGAAGTTCAAGACATTAGTCAGGAAGAATCAATGCGCAAAGAAGTGGGATACGGAAGTACTAAGGAATGACGAGATACGTTTGAAGTTCTCTAACGCTATAGATACAGCAATAAGGAATAGCGCAGTAGGCAGTACAGTTGAAGAGGAATGATCTAAAAAGGGCCATCACAGAAGTTGGGAAGGAAAACATAGGTACAAATAAGGTAGCTGCGAAGAAACCATGGGTAACAGAAGAAATACTTCAGTTGATTGATGAAAGGAAGAAGTACAAACATGTTCCGGGAAAATCAGGAATACAGAAATACAAGTCGCTGAGGAATGAAATAAATAGGAAGTGCAGGGAAGCTAAGACGAAATGGCTGCAGGAAAAATGTGAAGACATCGAAAAAGATATGATTGTCGGAAGGACAGACTCAGCATACAGGAAAGTCGAAACAAACTTTGGTGACATTAAAAGCAACGGTGGTAACATTAAGAGTGCAACGGGAATTCCACTGTTAAATGCAGAGGAGAGAGCGGATAGGTGGACAGAATACATTGAAAGCTTCTATGAGGGTGAAGATTTAGAAGAGATAGGGGATCCAGTATTAGAATCGGAATTTAAAAGAGCTTTGGAGGAGTTACGGTCAAATAAGGCAGAAGTGATAGATAACATTCCATCAGAATTTCTAAAATCATTGGGGGAAGTGGCAACAAAACGACTATTCACGTTGGTGTGTAGAATATATGAGTCTGGCGACATACCATCTGACTTTCGGAAAAGCATCATCCACACAATTCCGAAGGCGGCAAGAGCTGACAAGTGCGAGAATTATCGCACAATCAGCTTAACAGCTCATGCATCGAAGCTGATTACAAGAATAATATACAGAAGAATGGAAAAGAAAATTGAGAATGCGCTAGGTGACGATCAGTTTGGCTTTAGGAAAAGTAAAGGGACGAGAGAGCCAATTCTGACGTTACGGCTAATAATGGAAGCAAGGCTAAAGAAAAATCGGGACACCTTCAAAGGATCTGTCGACCTGGAAAAAGCGTTCGACAATATAAAATGGTGCAAGCTGTTCGAGATTCTGAAAAAAGTAGGGGTAAGCTATAGGGAGAGACGGGTCATATACAATATGTACAACAACCAAGAGGGAATAATAAGAGTGGACGATCAAGAATTAAGTGCTCGTATTAAGAAGGGTGTAAGACAAGGCTGTAGCCTTTCGCCCCTACTCTTCAATCTGTACATCGAGGAAGCAATGATGGAAATAAAAGAAAGGTTCAGGAGTGGAATTAAAATACAAAGTGAGAGGATATCAATGATACGATTCACTGATGACATTGCTATCCTGAGTGAATGTGAAGAAGAATTAAATGGTCTGCTGAACGGAATGAACAGTCTAATGAGTACACAGTACGGTTTGAGAGTAAATCGGAGAAAGACGAAGGTAATGAGAAGTTCTAGAAATGAGAACAGCGAGAAACTTAACATCAGGATTGATGGTCACGAAGTCAATGAAGTTAAGGAATTCTGCTACCTAGGCAATAAAATAACCAATGACGGACGGAGCAAGGAGGACATGAAAAGCAAACTCGCTATGGCAAAAAAGGCATTTCTGGCCAAGAGAAGTCTACTAATATCAAATACCGGCCTTAATTTGAGGAAGAAATTTCTGAGGATGTACGTCTGAAGTACAGCATTGTATGGTAGTGAAACATGGACTGTGGGAAAACCGGAACTGAAGAGAATCGAAGCATTTGAGATGTGGTGCTATAGACGAATGTTGAAAATTAGGTGGACTGATAAGGTAAGGAATGAGGAGGTTCTACGCAGAATCGGAGCGGAAAGGAATATGTGGAAAACACTGATAAGGAGAAGGGACAGGATGATAGGACATGTGCTAACACATGAGGGAATGACTTCCATGGTACTAGAGGGAGCTGTAGAGGGCAAAAACTGTAGAGGAAGACAGAGATTGGAATACGTGAAGCAAATAATTGAGGACGTAGGTTGCAAGTGCTACTCTGAGATGAAGAGGTTAGCACAGGAAAGGAACTCGTGGCGGGCCGCATCAAACCAGTCAGCAGACTGATGACCAAAAAAAAAGTTCTATGGGACTGATGACAGATGTTAAGTCCCATAGTGCTCAGAGCCATTTGAACCATTTTGCAGTGTTGCGGTTTACGGTGTACTACGCGGTGTCCTTCAGACAGGCATGCAGAACTGTAGGAACAGACACTGCTACGATCTACACCTGTGTGAAAAAAATAGGATTAGACTTCAGCAGTAAGTAACATATGAAAATTTGTGCCGGCTCGGACTTGGAACCGGATATCCGGCTTTACCTTAACAACTTCGGCTATTCGAGCACGCCTCCCGAACCGACCGAACCCCCCATATGTCTCCTTGTGTCTACGTGCCGTACACGTACAGTTGCTCCTATTCCCGCACAGGGAGAAACTTGTTTATTACTGTTGCGGCCTATCACCGTATGCAATACTATTTTGAAGTGTCTGTGTTTTACAGTGTACTATGCAATGTCCTTCAGACATACATGTATTGTTTGGAGGAACAGACACGGCTACAATCTACAGCTGTATGAAACAGAAGAAGTGTGTTAGCAATTTCGAATACGATTAGACTTCAGCGGCACAGTTTATTGGTGACATATTAAAATTTGTACCAAATTGGGACTCGAACCCGGATTCCCCGCTTGCCATGTGAAAAAAATGCATAAATAAAGGAACAGAAGCAGATCTGTTGTTCATACCTTGGTGGTGAGTGGGTCGCAGTCGTAGTACCTGGCGAAGATGAGGAGACCGCTGTATGTGCTTAGGAGGACCAGGCTCATGACTCCCACGGTGAAGACGGACAGAGCTCTGAAAGGAAAGCAACTAACGAAAGTAGCTCAAACTCTAAACCAGATATTCAAGATTATATAACACGAGACGAAATGTTTTAGCATCCCAGCTGGACACAAACTGATCGAATGTCCGCCCAGTCACTATGACAGTACCGCTCCTTTACTGGCTGGTCGGAACCGAGCTGTGCTTGTAAGACACAATACGATCTGGTGCTGCTTACTCGTGAGTTTACCTCATCTGTGTTTACGTTGTTACTTCTTTTACGTCCACTGTATTACCTACTGGACCTCGAGCTAGATTTTAGAAAACCTTACTTCCAGATACTAGCCATTAGTGTGAGAACTATTAAATGGGTCCATAACTGTGGTTACTCGTCGTTTGCGCTAACGAGCACTGTCCATGAAAGCCTTTCGTTGCAGTCAATTTGCCTTCTCATTAATTCTTTTCTGTTCATAAACGATGCCAAGATCAAGCCGGCCAACTGGGAGTAGGACTCGCGGTCTGAGGGTTCTGTACAAACTTAATTATGTATATGTGAAGTTCATCTATCCCAGGACTCGAGAATCACAACGATATTTGTCTGATATCGATATTGATACTGGCAAGATATAGGTCCCATGAACTCCAAGACATCAAGAGTGTTTTAAGTTTAATTTTTTGGCGTAATTTCGTATTTACTATTGTAATTTTTGATAGTTCAGCCAATTGACCACGAAATATTTATAAATTGTATACGAAAATTTCCTCGTAAACAGTCTACTATTAAGAAATCCTTTATCAAGATCTGTACTTTCAAAAGGAGCGAGCAGGGGACTACCGATTTGTGTGTAGAGAGGAAATATTCAATAAAAAAATTATATTTACTTACTAAAACATGGATACAACTTATATTTTATGTTTGCTTGAAGTAATATTTCGCTTTTGACGGATGATTAATACAATGTATGTTCTAATGACAAAATGATTTTTTAATTTGATACAGTTAAAATTTAATATTTTTCGGTATTATTTCCGTTATTTGTACCGTAAAACTTTGCTGCCTGCCAAATTTCATGATGCTACGTCAAGGGGGAGTACCCTCTAGGCTTTGACATGTGAGTTTGCGAACATGTGACATAAATGGCCGTATATTTTGGTCGCATTGGCTTTGTAGCTTAAATACTTTACGCCGTGGAGGAAGAGTAGACCTTAGTATGTGACATAAATTAGAACTTGATACATCTACCTGTTACTGGAAAAAATTGGCCTTAACAGGCGACAGACAAAGAGACGGGTAACAAATGGCAAAAACATTTTTTTGTCTTATAATTATAAATATACAATTTTCGAATTTCATCCATTACTTTTACTGCGAAACCTTGCTTCTTGCCAAATTTCATAATTCTGATGGAAGTACCCTATGGCTTTCGATGAGGGAGTTCGCGAGTATCAAAATATGTAACATAAATGGCCGTATCTTTTGACTGAATTTACCTATAAGCTTAAATTTCTAACTCCGCCAAAGGTCCGTAGACCTTAGTATCCTGCACAATTTTCAACTTTATACATCGACTCGTTCAAAAAAAAAAAGGGAATCTCTTATAGTCGGAGAGACAGACAGCCGCACTACAATGTAATCCTTTGAGAGCACCATTTTTACCGACTGAGGGTAACGAGCAGATTAAGGTATATTTGTACACACAGACAGCAGATCAATTACTTTCTAAGCTTATTGTTTACTATGAAAAAATTGCTGTTAAGTGACTCATTGGAATTAAAGGTTAATGAAGGCCCGCCAGATTAGCCGAGAGTGCTAATGCGCTGCTTCCTGGACTCAGGTAGGCGCGCTGGCCCCGGATTGAACCCGTCCGGTGGATTAACGACGAGTCGGTGTGCCGGCCAGCCTGTATGTAGTTTTTAGGCGGTTTTCCACATCCCACTAGGTGAATACCGAGCCGATCCTCACGTCCAGCCTCAGTTACACGACTCGCAGATATTTGAAAAACGCTCGCCCTATTTCATGGCTTACACTAGACGCAGACAGCAGGGATACACTAAGTTCCATCTCGAGGGGGTGCGGGGTGGTGACAGGATGGGCATCCAGCCACCCTCTGACGCTAACATTGCCAAATCCTTAGTATCAAGGCGGACCCCACATTGAAGTGGGATGAAAGCACTAAGAAAATGATGACTGTCAGGTTAACGAACATTTAATGAACAATACCATACTTATTAAGTATGGTGCAAACCTAAGCACTCGAGAGATGCGCGGCTATGAGTCCATAGGTTATTACATGGTTTTCACATGAAAAAAATTACTCACCTACGCCTAGAGTACGCAGCAGCAGCAGAGTCCTGGCGATGCAGTAAAATAAAGTTAGCTTTGAGCTCCATTTTCGTAACTGCTTTTCCATATCACCCTTAGTGCGCAAATCACACGAGACCTTGGACAAGAGCAGGCTGTTTGACCGAGTTACTGCAATCGCTAGCTCTATTCCGTTAATAACGACGACATTAAAATAGAACTCTGCAATACCGTCCAGTCGCATTGTTGTAACCGCCTGTCAAAAGCCTGATTAACCAACTGTGGTGTCACTGGCAGACACCACACTTGCTAGGTGGTAGCCTTTAAATCGGCCGCGGTCCGTTAGTATACGTCGGACCCGCGTGTCGCCACTATCAGTGATTGCAGACCGAGTGCTGCCACACGGCAGGTCTAGAGAGACTTCCTAGCACTCGCCCCAGTTGTGCAACCGACTTTGCTAGCGATGGTTCACTGACAAAATATGCTCTCATTTGCCGAGACGATAGTTTAGCATAGCCTTCAGCTACGTCATTTGCTACGACCTAGGAAGGCGCCATTATCAGTTACTATTGATATTGTGAATTATGTACCGTCCAGACCGACGTTCACCATTAATGGATTAAAGTTAAGTATTCCACCAGCTACGTCCTTTTTTCTACATTCTAATTTCCTTGTCCTGTTCCAGACCTCACGCCAGCCTGCGTGAGCTAAAACGTGTGCCTTTCGACCTCCTCTTGTAACATGGTGTTGGCTCTCCTGCCAAACAAAACATTGGCGACGAGGCAAATCCGCGTTCTTATCGATATTGCTTTGACTTACTTGTGTAATGGCTTCGCCACAATCTCCAGATGTACTGTCCGAATTTCATCGCTTACAGAATCAGCAGACGCAGGCCTTACTGGATGCCCTTGGACAGCTCATCCAGGGTCAACGGGCAATGCGAAACGATGCGGCAGCCGCCGCTCCACCGCTAATGCAGCCACAACACGCTGTTCACCAACTTTTCGACCTTTTGATGCTGCACTGGAAAGCTGGACGGAGTGGTCACGCCAATTTGGATTCCATCTCGCCACCTACAGAATTCAAGGTAACGAGCGGCAGCCTTTTTGGTTATCATCGGTCGGCATACAAACGTACCATGTGATAGTCAAATTATTTCCCTGACGCGACGTAGCAACTCTGTCCTACGACGAAATTTTGTCTGCATTAGATGCATATTTCAAAGAATCAGTCAATGTAGTTGCGAAAAGGTATACCTTCTTTCGTACAAAATGTACGGCAGGTCAGACTAATCGGGAGTGGGTTGCAACCTTGCAAGGCCTTACTAGGGATTGTGCTTTTAAGTGTCAATGTGGACTCCCTTATTCAGATACTATGGTACGTGATGCAATTGCACAGAATGTTTCTGATGTTCGTATAAGGTAACAGATTTTGAAACTAGTCAGTCCCTCCCTTCAACAAGTGATGGACATATTGGATCGGCAGGACACACTTGACTTTGCTCAGGGATCATTTGAAACTTCACCAGCCGTGTGTCAGGTTAACCGGCCTGCCGGGCGAGCTGCACGGAGCAGTAAACAGCCCTCACGCCCAGCCGCGCCGCTGCCGCCAGGGTCTCAGCCACGTGTGCCGCGCAGGCAAGCAAATGCAGTGCTAAAATCATGCCCGCAGTGTGCTACTAGACATTCGCGTGAGAATTGCCCGTCACGCCAGGCTATTTGATTTTTCTGTAATAAAAAAGTACATGTTCAGAGTGGTTACCAGAAAAAGCTCAGATCGGAAACTCACAACCATTCCAGGCCCTTCGCTTCGCGCCGAATTCGAACCAAGGATACTCAGGCTCGTGAAACTTCGCCTATGGCAATTCATGTAGTTCATTCCACTCCGCTCAGTGCCACTCTCTCTAACAGTGACTGTGTTCGTCCCACAAATAGTGTGCGTCGACATTGCCGGAAATCCCGTCAAGTCGCAAGTGATTATGTGCCAGTGTCAGTTCACGTTGCACGAGACAGTCGCTCTTGATGTCAGCAGGACAATAAACTTTTTGTAGACTCGGACATTAATGGCAAAGTGATACCATTCCAGCTCGATACCGGAGCTGCAGTTTCACTGATCAATCAAGACATTTAAAAACTGCTGGGCACACCTCCGTTGCGTGCCGCAAATGTTAAACTAACTAGCTATTCAGGTCAAGACATCCCTGTGTTAGGAGAGTGCAGCCTTCTTGAAACATACAAAGGACAAACAAAACTTGTGTCATTTTACGTCCTTCGTTCTTCTTCTGCAGTGAACCTGTTTGGTTTCAATTTATTTCTGTTGTTTAACTTGTCTATAGTAAATCAGGTCCTATCAGTGAACCAGACTGTGCCTTCAGACAGTGTTTCGCGTCTATGTGAAGAATTTGCAGACATTTTTGCACCGGGCCTTGGTTGCGCTACGAACTATAAAGCACATTTGGAACTGAAAGTAAATGCGCAACCGAAATTTTTCAGAGCGCGCAATGTTCCGCACGCATTGCGTGATGAGGTCGCAAAAACATTACATGATTTGGAATCTCAAGGTGTAATTGAACGTGTGCATGCTTGTCTCTCTGGGCATCACCCTTAGTAATTTTGCCAAAACCTTCCGGAAAATTGAGCCTTTGTGTGGACTTCAAGGCAACAGTGAATCTGCAACTAGTGATTGCAACTTTTCCTTCACCCCGCCCAGAAGATCTTTTTGACAAACTGTGCCCGGGTAAATATTTTTCGAAGTTGGACCTAGCAGATGCGTACTTGCAAATACCGGTGGACGAAGAATCCCAGCACGTTTTGGTGGTTAACACGCATCTTGGTTTGTATAGATTCAAAAGACTGCCATTTTGGTGTGCATCCGCCCCTGCATTGTTTCAGCAATATCTGCAAACTGTTTGTGCATCGGTCCCTACTGCAGCAAACTATCTGGACGATATTGTGATCTCCGGAAAGACGGAAGAAGAACATTTAGCCAATCTCAGAACATTATTTCAGGTCTTGCGATAAAATGGTCTTCGCTTGCGGAAGGACAAATGTGTGTTTTTTGCTCGTGACTTGCCCTACCTGGGACATGTACTCAATGCCCAAGGCATACATCCTAGTCCCGAGCACCTCCGTGCTATACAAGACTTGCCTTCGCCGCAGAATCTGAAGCAGCTACAGAGTGTGCTGGGAAAAATCAACTATTATCATAAATATGTGCCGCATGCCTCTTCCACTTCAGCTGCGCTTCATCGCTTATGCAGTAAAGGTGTTCCGTTCGTCTGCACGACGGAATGCGAACGCGTCTTTCGCCAGTTGAAATCGGCGTTGCTTTCCAATACTTGCCTTACGCCATTCGATCCCCAGAAGCCCCTTTTGTTGATGGTGGATGCATCGGATTTCGGTATCGGTGCTGTGCTTGCGCACAAACATCGCACGATCGCCCTATTGCCTTTGCGCCCAACTTGCTCTCATCTGCGCAAAGAAATTATTCACAGATCGAGAAAGAAGCATTGGCTCTCGTATTTGGTGTTACAAAGTTTCATGATTTCTTGTATGGTCGTCACTTTACCATAATCACAGACCACAAACCTTTGACATCACTTTTTCATGAGAACAAGCCTGTACCTCCACGTACAGCGCAGAAATTCATTCGCTGATCTATTTTCCTCTCGCAGTACCACTACGATATCTTGTATCGGTCCACTGCTTAAGCACGGAAACGCCGATGCGTTGTCCCGTTTGCCTGTTGCTGAGGATAGAGCATTCGATTCCTTCGAACTTGCTTGCATGTTCATTCATTCGGAAACCGATGACGTGGTCGAATCGTTTCCGATTGATTTTCGTCGCGTAGCTACTACCACAGCTGCAGACCCTGCCCTTTCTACCGTTCTGCGTTTTGTTGCTACGCAATGGCCCTTGTCAAAGTCACGGATCGGGGACCCGTTGGTTCGCCGATTTTTTGCTCACAAGGAGAGACTTTTTGTTCGACGTGGTGTTTTGCTATTGCGTTCTGATAATGATCAGTCCAGGGTCGTGGTACCACGTTTGTTACAGTCCTCTGTCTTACAGCTTCTCCACCAAGGACATTGGGGTATAGTGAGAACGAAACAACTTGCTCGTCAGCACTGTACTTGGTTCGGAATCGATGCCGCGATTACGAATATGTGCTCTTCTTGCATGGTGTGTGCCGAGCAACAATCAGCCACACCGCGGAAATTCTTTGCATGGCCAAAAGCCACTTCCCCTTGGCAACGCTTACACATCGATTTTGCTGGTCCATTCTGGAATGCTCGATGGTTGGTTGTGGTAGATTCATTCAGTAATTTTCCTTTTGTTGTCCGGATGTCTTCCACGACGTCATCTGCCACCATCTGCTATCTTTTGCATTGAAGGTCTTCCACAGACTATTGTTTCCGACAATGTCCCACAATTCATGTCCGCAGAATTTCAGTCATTCTGCAAGGCCAATGCTATTCATCTGACGTCCGCGCCGTTTTCGCCACAGTCAAACGGTGCCGCTGAACGATTGGTCAGGACTTTCAAGTTACAGATGTTGAAGTTGAAAGAGTCGCATTCTCGGGAGGAAGCGTTATTGCTCTTTTTGTCCTCGTATCGCTCTCAGCCCCGAGATGGTCGCTCGCCAGCTGAGTTGCTCCGCGGTCGCCCTCATCGAACCTTGATGTCTTTGTTACATCCGCCGCATCAGGTTCCTGTGCAGCGGCAGACACCTGCAGTTGCTCCAGCCGACGTTGTCTACTATCGTCACTACCGAGGTTCACGGCGTTGGCTCGCAGGGCGCATTCTTCGCTGCCTCGGACGCGCTATGTATCTGGTTTTGGGGGCCTCTGGTGAGGTGCGCCGGCTTCTCAGCCAGCTGCGCCTCTGTCGTCGCATGGGATCTGCCGCTCGCCGTCTGCTTTCAGCGACGGTGCCGTCCGGTCAGCGCCCTGGGGACCCAGCTACTGGCTCGCCTCAGCCCCAGGTGTTACCAACGCTGCCTTCCATTTTGCCCCATGGCGACGCTCCGCCGCCACCGTCGCCGCCGGCGACGCCCGCAGTGGATGCGTCGCTGCAACGGCCGGGCGCCTCCCTGGGTCACGCGCTGCCGATCTCTTCCCGTGACCGGATGTCCTCCGACTTGGAACTCTTGCCCGCTCCGGACCATATGTCGTTTTCGCCCGTCGGGTGCCCCGACCCGATGGAGGTCGACCCTTCGGCCCCTCCTGTCTCTCTGCGGGCGCATACACCGCATGTTGGCGTGCACCCTGGAGCAGGTGTTCAGGCGTTTCCTAGCTCCCCGCGGTCCGAATGGCAGGGTGCGGGTGGCACAGCCTCGCCTGTTTTTAGGCTCCCCACCTCGTCGCATACGTCAACATGGGGTCCTCCCCACGGCGGGTGGAAGCCTTATAACACAACCATACGCCGATTTGCGGGGGAGGAATGTGGTTTCACCGCCAGACACCACACTTGCTAGGTGGTAGCCTTTAAATCGGCCGCGGTCCGTTAGTATACGTCGGACCCGCGTGTCGCCACTATCAGTGATTGCAGACCGAGCGCCGCCACACGGCAGGTCTAGAGAGACTTCCTAGCACTCGCCCCAGTTGTACAACCGACTTTGCTAGCGATGGTTCACTGACAAAATACGCTCTCATTTGCCGAGACGATAGTTTAGCATAGCCTTCAGCTACGTCATTTGCTACGACCTAGGAAGGCGCCATTATCAGTTACTATTGATATTGTGAATTATGTACCGTCCAGACCGACGTTCACCATTAATGGATTAAAGTTAAGTATTCCACCAGCTACGTCCTTTTTTCTAAATTCTAATTTCCTTGTCCTGTTCCAGACCTCACGCCAGCCTGCGTGAGCTAAAACGCGTGCCTTTCGGCCTCCTCTAGTAACACGGTGTTGGCTCTCCTGCCAACCAAAACACCAACTTTTGCAATGATGACTGCTGTGAGATGTGCAGCAAGAGAGTAAGTGAAGTTCAGAGGCAACTATTTTATCTTGAACGGTATACTTTAACCACGGCAGCATCCGAACAGTTTACAATCTTAGCCATTTCGGAAATGCTTCCACCCTCGGCCCGAAAGCCAATGATTGTGCCTCTTTGTACGTCACGTAACTCGCTATGTTTCCTCATATGATAACGACTTCAGCATATTCTGTGTCCACCCGACACACTTTATATACCCTCCACTGTTGCATCAAACAAAAGCGGTGGTCTCATTAATGTGTCTGGACCTGTGAAGGGATTGTTTAATCCTAACAGGAACAGCAAGTGTGGCAGGTCGATATTATTCAATGTACAGAAATTGATTCTTATCTGATTTTATATCAGTTGAACACTGCCACAGTTAGCACGATACTTCAATCTGAATTTTATTTGTAACAAGCCCGTCCAGCTAGCCGCACGGTCTAACGCGCTGCTTCACGAGCGGGAAGGCGGGGCGGTCCCCGGCACGAACACGCCCGGAGGATTAGTGTGCCGGCCAGTCTGTCGGTGGTTTTTGAGGCGGTTTTCCATCTGCCTCGGCGAACGTGGGCTGGTTCCCCTTATTCCGTCTCAGTTACACTTTGTCGGCGATTGCTGCACAAACACTGTCTCCATGTACCCATACACCATACTCTACCGCTCAAACATTTGGGGCTGCACGGCTACACTCCTCTGGTATGAGATGTTCCCTATTCCCCGCGGGAGAGGGGGGGGGGGTGTCCACTGAGGGGGCCGAGCCGCACAATAGGCCTGGGTTCGGTGTTGGACGGCGGTGGGGTGAGTGGACTTCTGTAGCCTGAAGGCGGGGTTGTGAACCACTGGGGGCTACGGCAGGGACGAATCCTCTGCGTCGTTTCTAGGTCCCTGGTTCAATACACAATATTTATAACGGATTGAGATGGCCAGTTCTTTGAATTTTTGCGAACTTGTTGCATGTGGGCGTGACGTGTAGGAAAAAAATCCTTATTTTCGAGTATTCTAACAAATCCATCTTTTCCAACATGGACGCTGCATGACCTTTAACCTCCATTGTTTTGGAAAACGTAAGAGAATGTACATAACTATTTCACATGACTTACTCTCAAGTGACTCTCAACTGGCAGGATGAAGTTAATGGAAATCAGTGGGTTCCAGCGTCTGGCCTCCCCTTGTGAACTGACTACCTCTCTGACTACCTCGTTTCACAGCAAGAACTGCCGTCCCACTGACATATGTACAGTTGTCTCCAATGCAGATGAAGCAAGCAGGTCATAGTGCATGCGGTATGTTTGCAACATTACTATAGTGGAAAGGTCGTTAACTTCCTACTCAGCGATATAACTGGCCTGGAGAAAGGTGTGGCGTACTCACAGCCTGGCCCTGGTGAGCGTGGGCAGCGACAGGTAGCGCTGCATCATCATCTGGTCGACGCTGGCGATGGCTATCAAGTGCACGGTGCCGCCCACCAGCACGCTGGGCAGTGACAGCCGCGCCGTCGGGTCCCAGTCCAGCCTGCGGGCGAGAGCCACTCGTCACCAGCCGCATGTAGCGTCGCAGCCGACCGAAGCAACACTGGATTCCGGTGTTTTATTGCATCATGTATTTTGTCATTGTCAAAAAAATGGCTCTGAGCACTATGGGACTCAACATTTGAGGTCATCAGTCCCTAGAACTTAGGACTACTTCAATCTAACTAACCTAAGGACATCCATGCCCGAAGCAGGATTCGAACCTGCGACCGTAGCGGTCGCGCGGTTCCAGTCTGAAGCGCCTAGAACCGCTCGGCCACAGTGGCCGGCTGTCATTGTCACAATGACAAGAATATTTAACAGTGTTTAATATTGCGTTATACCGGTTTTATGAATTTAGAAAATATAAGAATAATAATGTGATATATAGACTCTTAATTTCAGAAGTTCATTAATTTGGTACAGCATACCAGTGGCAGTAATAAAGGCTGTACTGATAATAGATGTAGCCACTGTTGCTAAAACTACTATTTGATCATGACGTCCTGAACGAGGGTGACCCTGCTATGGACTTGCAGAAGCCAACAGAAGTCAGTCGACTTTGGCCTACACCATTAGGTGGCGGAAGTGTGGCTTTTTTCTACCAGGCCTTCTCCTACCGCCTTGCCCCCCTAAGTTGCCAATGTTTTTGGAGTCAATGGGTGAACTTTGCTTTCTCCTCTCCCCATACCTCCCTTAGAATCCGTTCAGAACGTTGTGAACAAATTGTATGAAAAGACTTAGCTGGAAAATGCGGGGATCTGCAGTTTTTACCTGGACATTGGCACAACTAGTGAGCAGGTGAGGCGAATCTGTGCGTTACCCTATCTCTGTTTCTCTATTCTTATGGTCCCATGTGATTATAATTAAATTGACAGTGTTCAGAGCGCTGCAGTGAAGGCTACAAACATCGCAGAGCACTGAAACATCGTAGGTACGATCATTAATTGGTGCGCTGTCAGAGTATGGTGAAAAACAGTAGTTCCACTTCCTGCCATCAGGTGAAAAATGGCGCTTTAAACAGTTAGAATGTGAAATGTTTCCTGTTTCGACATCAGTGTGCTGTTTGTTGCTTGGCGATTCGTGTTTATTTCTTTTGTGAAGTGAGTGTCGGTGTAAAGGGTTTAGAAGGTTGAAGTTTTCCGTGTGAAACGCAGTGGCTATTGAGAAGAAAGACCGTGCACTCCTGGTAAAGCTGCTTTATCCGAAAGGCAGCAGTAGTAGCTCTGCATTGCGGGAGTATCGCTGGTAGAAACAGCTGCGAAGAGGACCCATGTCAATAAGTAGATTAAATAATATGATCAAACAATATGAAGAAACAGATGAATCAAATGATGTAGCAGGGAGAGGGAGGCGACCCATTCCAAGGCAATGAAGTTGCTGTAGTTACAGCCGACTGTGGATGATATTCCACAAATTCTGCAGCGAGTGCTCGAGTCATGTTACGGGAATTGTCTTTCCTTCGTCAACAGTTCAAAAGATTTTGCAGCGCATTTTACACTGGTACCCCTACAAGATTCAGAATGTGCACCAAATTAAGCCACAAGATAGGCTACAAAGCCTTGACTTTTCCCCTCGTTTTTTGGCGTGCATGGAAATGGACGAAACGTGGTCAGAGAATAATGGACGAGTATCGTTTTACTCTGCACGGTGTTGCAAAAGCACAGAACTATCGTGTATGGGGCTCCACTCTGCCACTTGTTGTGCAAGAACATCAGCTGCATTCAGTTTATGTGACTGAGTGGTGTGGTTTCACAAGCTCCTTCATTCTCTATTCGTTTTTCTTCGAGGAGATATGACACTTTGCGGTGGACGCACATCTCCACACTGCAAGGATCTCCTTGATGGGGCCACACAAAAAAATCTATACGTGTCACTTTTCCTGCAGGAGACCCGCGCTGTTTCCATACCATGGTCTGGATTTAGCACTCTGGTTCAAAGTGATGATCCATTAAAACAAGTTCTCCATCATTAGCATGATGGCCCAGTAGCTGCTGGCAGATGCGCTAGTGTTCTTCGTCGAGTTGCTTTCGGATACGTCTTTCACAGACCTTATGGTAGTTGAGCTTGATATCATATGCAGAACCACGCTTAAAATGCATTCGTCAACAGTCATTCGTCAGTTATTGAAGATCAGATCACGCTTGTTAATATTGACATCATTCATGGATTTAATTGTAGGTCCTTCTCTTATCTCTTCCATTACGCTTCTTCGGCAGCTTTTGAGTTGTTCAGTTCACTGGTAAGGACTTGGTGTGAGAAAAAGTTACCCTCGCCTTTCGTGAATTTCAGTTCCTGGTCAACTTTAGGCCACAAAATACGGATTACTGAACACCGTTCTTCATTGGCGCAAATGGAGAGTAGTGCAGCCACCTTTACGTCGCGAAACAGCGAAGAAAACTTATGTGATAACTCTGAGACCCGTCACATGCGATGAGAATGACGCAATTTAGCGGCTGGCCAGCTCACGAAGCTATATTGCCAAACTAAAGGCGATTAGAATGAAAGTGAGTATCAGTTAATAGAATAAACAGCCAATCAGTTGCCGGAAGTTTGTTTATTTAAATTTGACCTAGGTTTCGACACTACTGTGAGTATCTTCATCTTCTGTGTTACTCGATTACATTAATTAAAAAGTTTTAGACGTTTTCTTTCATTCAAAAGCAATAGCTGCTTCACTCTTAAAATTTCAATGGACATTTTGGTTATAATTACTGTATGTGACTTCATCTGATTCGTTTGTGATACATGTAATAAGTTTTAATTAATGTGACTAAGTAGCATGACGAAGTTCTTAAGAAGATACTCATAGTATTATTAAAACCTACGCCAAGTTTATTTATTTAAACTTGCGGCAACTGATTAGCTATTTACTTTATGAATCAAAGCTTACTTACAGTTGATGTTCCTACCATGTTCAAGATTGGGAAAGTGCATATATTTGTTGACTTGCCATCATAGATCATCCAGTGAGCAGAAGACGACAGAGTAGTCGGCTTGTATCGCATCCCTCCCCTCTTCCTTCTTGTCATGTAAAACAAAAAAACCCCACCCACAGTGGGTATTGTATAGTTTAGTTTAGTCTATTTTTCTAGGAATGGTGATTTATCGAAGTACGGAGGCGTGCTGAAAAGTAATGCTTCCTACCTTTATTTAAGTGAAAATTCTGATAGATAAAAAAAAAGTTGAAACTTCTTGGCAAATTAAATCTGTGTGCCGGACCTAGACTCGAACTCGGGACCTTTGCGATGGTAGAGCACTTGCGCGTGAAAGTTTTAATGTGCCAGGAAGTTTCACATCAGCGCACACTCCGCTGCAGAATGAAAATCTCATTCTGGAAACATCCCCCACGCTGTGGCTAAGCCATGTCACCGCAATATCCTTTCTTCCAGGAGTGTTAGTTCTGCAAGTTTCGCAGGAGAGCTTCTGTGAAGTTTGGAAGGTAGGAGACGAGGTACTGGCAGAAGTAAAGCTGTGAGGACGGGTCCTGAGTCATGCTTGGATAGCTCCGATGGTCTCGGTCCGGCACACAGTTTTAATCTGCCAGGAAGTTTCATATCAGCGCACACTCCGCTGCAGAGTAAAAATCTCATTCTGGAAACCAACGTTCATAGCATTTTACATCTTTTTTCTTCATGTCCATGTAGTTGCAGGCCTTTGCTGCTAGAGGACTCTGGATTGAACCGTGTAACATGGCGGTATGTAACGCAACTACTCCGATGCGTGGGAAACAGCATGCTGTAATCAGTTTTTGAATTCAAAGGGTTAATCCATACATAGTGCATCCTCTCCTTCAGCACGAAAATGCCAAACCATACACAAGCAGTGAGACATCAGCGAGAATCCGACGTCTTGGTTTCACTGACGTGGATCAACTCCAATACAGCCCCGACTTGGCTCCATCTGACTTTCATATTTTTCCAAAACTTAAAGAACCTCTTCGAGAACTTCAATTTGATACTGATGAAGCGGTGCAATGAGAGGTCAGGACGTGGTCCTGTCAACAAAGTCAGACATTCTACAGTGACGGTATCATCATACTGGACTCTTTTTGGGAGCGATGTGTTTGCCGCCAGGGAGATTACGCTGAGAAATAAATACGTAGATATGAAGACTCAGTTTTGTTTTATTTAAAAAGTTTTAAGGGTTTACGCATAAGAAATTCAGAGGCACTGCTTTCCAGCACGTCCTCGTAGTTAGTATAAAGTCTCATTTACCAACGTTCAGTGTTTATTTTCATTTCCAAAGGAGAACACAGGCTGTTTGCTGTGCTACGGATATCAGTTCGTAATATTATGTTAGTATTCGCAGCATTTTATCCACAATTTTCTTCCTCTTCTTCTTCTTCTTCTCCTTCTTCATTTCACGTATTAGACAAACTGTTACGGTACTCTCTCTCTCTCTCGTATGGTCACCCTGCATTTCTTCTTCCAGTGCATTTGTAACTGATAGCCTTTACTGGGAATCTTTCTTCACCCATACGTTCTACATGCTCCTTCCATTGCTCCTATTTTCCGTGATTTTTGTTTAGGTTATACATTCCGAAATCTCTCCTTGCATCTTCATTTCTTTTTCGATACTTCCTTGTCCAGCCATCCACTCTTCTTGGAAGTTTCATTTCTTTGGCCTGTGTTCTACTTTCTTGGAGTCTTATTCTTGCCCATGATTCATTGCCATAAGTGTTAGTACTGCTATTGTTTTATAAAAGCTTCAGCTTGGTTCCTTCTCTGAGTTTATTCTGCAAACTTTTTGCAATGGTTCCACATATGGAAGTAAACTTATTTTATTTTTGTTCCATATCATGGTTATATTCATAAGTGATGTCGCATCCTAGATATTCTAAATATTTTACTTGCTCCAACATTTAATTATTCGAGACTATTTTAGATGTTTCTGACTGTCATGAAATGCCATCACTTTCATTTTATCTACCGACAATGTTATGTTGTAATCTGAGGCTATCATCTGCAAACTCACTGACTACCGTCTGGAGTTCATCTTCATTCTCTGTAATTATAGCTAGGTTTTCTGCATATAAAATCACATTTAGTCCATTGTCACTATCTTAAAGAATTCAATTTTTGTTCAAAATTTTCCATTTGCTGATAACTTCATCGGTATACAGGATGTTTCAAAATTACACTGACAAACTTCGAGGGGACGTAGAAGTTGTCTTCAGGAACAATATGAGGATAGGAACCCGTTCCCGGGAAACGTTATCCAAAGACGCTGCAAAGTGTCGAAGTTAAAGGCACCGGAGCCTGTGTATGTATGTATACACAGGGCGATTCCATGATGATGTTACAAACTTCCAGAGATAATGGATAAGAATAAATGCATCAATTTCAGGTAAGTGACTCTCGTTGGGAAACGAAATAGTCAAAAGTTATAAGCGAAAAACCTGATATTTGTGACGGTGGAATATATGCACTGGTCCTGTTGTTGCTGAGATTGTGGGGTAGACAACTTTAAGGTGGTAGTATGGACCGAGACAAAAAAAAATGAAAATAAAAAATGCAAACCGTAAGAGCTGTGAGCATTTGTTCATTTCGCTATAGTGAAACACATCGCTTTATTGAACAAGTATAGCTCTTAAGATATGTAATGTAGAGGCCTAGTTTACTGGATTTTTTTGCTTCTTTGTGTCCATACAACCTCCACCCAAAATGTGGAACGCAGAAATTGCTGTAGAAGATATTTTCACAGGCGCTGACACGAATTACTTCGACGCTTTGTAGAGTCGTTGGATATTTCCGGACATTGGTTCATAACCTCATTTTGTTCCTCAAGACACTTTCTACAGCTCTTAGAAGTTTGTGAGGTTGTTAATGTAATTTTGAAACACCTTATATATTTCTGTTTGAAGAATTTTAGAGAAATACATGTCCTTGCCTTACCAGTTTGTTTGTGTTCATCAGATTTGTTGTTGTATTTCCCATATATATATAACAAATTCGATGTTTGTATATAGGCTTTTAAAAGCATTTACAAGGTGAGATGGATAACCTCGTTATGCCATAATATTGCACAGCATTTCTATATTCACATTATCGACTGCTTTCTCAAAATCCACAAAAGGGTGATGGGTTTTCGCAATGAACTCTCGTATCTTTTCCATACATACATACATTAATCCTTGTTCCATAGATAATGAATGCGACATTTCATAAAGATGTGGACATGTCACTTTAACATAAGTTTTCCTTATGCAAAATAATTAATAAATTTTTTGTACAGTTACTACTTCATATCTAAGAATTCATCTATTGAGTAAAATGAGTTGTCATTCACAAATTCTTTTAATTTGCTTTTAAATGTTGGTTGGCTATCTGTCAGACTTTTAATACTATTTGTCAAATGACCAAAGATTTTTGTGGCAGTGTAAGTCACCCCCTTCTGTGCCAAAGTGAGATTTAATCCTGAATAGCGAATATTATTATTTCTTCTAGTGTTGTAGCTATGCACTTCGCTGTTATTTTTGAATTGGGATGGGTTATTAATGACAAATTTCATATGTGAATATATGTATTGCGAAGGTACTGTGAATATCCCAAGTTCCTTTAATAAATGTCTGCAAGGTGATCTTGGACGGGCTCGAGCTATTATTCTCATTACACGCATTTGTGCAATGAATTCTTTCTCTCTTAGTAACGAATTTCCCCAAAATATGATGCCATATGAAAGTAGTGAATGAAAATAAGCATAGCAGGCTAATTTACTGATATGTTTATCACCAAAATTTGCAATAATCATAATAGTATAAGTAGCTGAACCTAACCATTTCAGCAGATTATCAATGTGTTTCTTTCAATTCAAGTTCTCATCAATGCATACACCCAGGAATTTGAGTATTTTGCCTTAGCAACAGACTTCCGTTCATAGTCTATATTTATCAATGGTGTTATTCCATTTACTGTGCAGAATTGTATAAACTGTGTTTTCTCAAAATTTAGTGAGTCTATTTCCAAAGAATCACTTAATAATTTTCTGAAGGACATTATTTCCAATGTCTTCAGCTGATTCTTGCTAGTTGGGTGTTATTACTATATTTGTACCATCAGCAAAAAGAACTAGCTTTGCATCTTCATGAATGTAGAATGGCTAGTCGTTAATATATATTAAGAACAATAAGGGACCCAAGACTGAACCCTGTGGGACACTATTATTGGTACCTCTGCAGTTAGAGGACTCTGCCGGTTTTTGCAGACTATCTGTACTGTTAATTTCTACCTTCTGCATTCTTCCAGTTAAGTATGAATTAAACCATTTGTGCACTGTCCCACTCATACCACAATACTTAAGCTTATCTAGAAGAATTTCATGATTCACACAATCAAAAGTCTTTGAGAGATCACAAAATATCCCAATGGGTGATGTTCAGTTATTCAATGCACTTAATATTTGTTCAGTGAAGGCATATATAGCATTTTATACTGAAAAACCTTTCTGAAAACCAAACTGACATTTTGTTAGTACTTCATTTTTGCAAATATGTGATACTGCTCTTGAATACTTTGCTTTTTGAAAAATTTTGGATAAAGCTGTGAGAAGTGGGATTGGTCGGTATTTGTTAGTATCAGATCCATCCCCTTTTTAATGCAATGGTTTACCAGTAATGTATTTCAGTCTATCTGAAAAAATGCCCTGTTTCAATGAGCTGCTACATATGTGGCTGAGAATCCTACTTATTTGTTGGGAACAAGCTGTTGGAAATGCCATCAATGTGAGCTTTTACTTTTGAGTGAATTTATTATTTTCCTAATTTCGGTGGGAGAGGTGAGTTGAATTTCAATTTCAAGTTGCATAGGTACTACATCTTCCACATATTGCCTTGCATTTTCTAATGACTAGCTGGACCCTATTTTCTCTACAACATTTAAAAAGTGATTATTAAAAATGTTTTCTACTTCTGAGTTCTTGTTAACAAACTTTTTATTGTGTTTGATAGAAATACAGCCTTCCTGTGCTCTTGGTTGCCCTGTTTACCTTTTCACAATATTCCAAATTGTTTTAATTTTATTATCAGATGTGCTAATCTCAGACTTAATGCACATACTTCTGGACTTTTTAATAACTTTTCTTAATACACTGCAGTAGTTTTTATAATGTTTCACTGTTGCAGAATCATTACTGCTCCTAGCCATAAGATACATTTCCCTTTTCTGTTTCGCCGGCCGAAGTGGCCGTGCGGTTAAAGGTGCTGCAGTCTGGAACCGCAAGACCGCTTCGGTCGCAGGTTCGAATCCTGCCTCGGGCATGGATGTTTGTGATGTCCTTAGGTTAGTTAGGTTTAACTAGTTCTAAGTTCTCGGGGACTAATGACCTCAGCAGTTGAGTCCCATAGTGCTCAGAGCCATTTGAACCATTTTTGAACCTTTTCTGTTTACAAGATATTTTTATCCCTTTAGTAAGCCATGGCCTTTTACATGGTTTCTTACAATTACATTTCACTATTTTTTTAGGGAAACTGTTTTCAAATATACTCACAAAGGTATCATGAAATAGGTAAAATTTTAAATTAGCATCATGTTCCCTGTACACCTCATCCCAGTCTGTTGCAAGCTTTCCCTAAAATTTTGAATTGTTAAATCGTTGATTGAATGCACTTTTTGGAGGACTGTTTTGCATTACTGTATGGAGCTATAACATATACTGTAACTAGCTGTGCATCATGATCAGACAGACCATTCTTAACAGGATTAGCTTTTATTTAATTAAATTCATCTTGGTCTATGAAAATATTATCTGTCAGTGTGCTGCTTTCCTGTACCACCCGAGTAGGAAAATCAATAACTGATATCAAATTCAAAGAACCAAGTAATGCTTCAAGGTTAAGCTTTCTATGGGACTCTTTCAGAAAATCTACATTGAAATCCCTACAAACAATAATTTGTCTGACAGATAGTACAACAAAGAATCCAAGTTTTTCAAAAATTGTTGAAAATTTCCCAATGGGGACCTATACATGACTACAATTATAAAAGTGCCATTATTTAGTTTAAGGTCACATGCACATGCTTCTGTATGTTGCTCTATACAAATTTTTTTAGTTTCCAAATTTTTCACACTATGACTGATTTTAACATGTATGGCAACTCCTCCTCTCTCCATAGTTTCTCTACTTACATATGCTGGAAGCTTATACCAACCTACATTTACCATTTCCATACCAGTGACTATATGATGTCCAGACAGGCGTAGTACATCTTTTCCACCCTCAGTTTCTAAATCTTCTAAATAAAGAAGAAGCTCATCTACTTTGCTGCAGTGTAAAAACATGGTCAATAGTTGATCGTCCTTTCCTAAAACCAGATTGTTCTTCAGACATTAGCTTTTCCATGACATTTTTAAGTCCTGACTTCAAGATCTTGGCATTTCATTTATAGGCTGCATCCAGAAGGCTTATGTTTCGATCGTTATTACATTTATTTTCATATGTAGATATTACTTCAGCTCTTAGCCAGTCTTTTGATACCTTCTTATTTCTTCAATATATATTGAAGATGTGAAGAAGCCCTAGATGTAAGAATAACTCTCCGTATTTCCACAGTTTCGTAGTAATACCATCTGAATCAGTGACTTTCCTATTTTTTGTAGCTTTCAGAACTTCTGTCAGTTCTGTCACATGTACAAAGAAAACTGCGGCACAACAGAATTAACAACAAGCGTCCTATAAACGAGAAACATAGTGCAAGCAGTCAGTGTGTTATTTACTTTTATCATGTACATTGGATATGTTGCGTCAGTGCTAAGAGTGTCAATATAAGTAGGCATTAATTTTAATTTATTCTAGCTCAGTAAATGAACCATGATTGCATCAGTATGGAATCTGCAATATGAGACCCTATACTACGTAGAGCACAGTGTGTGTACAGTGTGGTAGCGATGTGTGTCGTGTTCACTAGACGTGCAGAGTCAGAAGAGTCGACGTACTCACAGCGGCGGCTCGATGCGGGCAGACGCCACGTTTCGGCTCCAGACGACGCCAAAGCCGCCGACGTCGAGCGTACCCTTGACGACCACCAGCATCACCCCGCCGAACATAACCAGCGTCTGCACCGCGTCCGTCCACACCACCGCCTTCAGGCCTCCCTGCAATGCCGCACCACCTCATGTACCACATAACAGCACTGGATCTCATATCTACAAGTACTTCTGCATCTACAGGGGCTGGAAACTCTAAAAACACAATACATTACTGTGCTGTGGTAGGGGAACTCTTCTGCAGAGTGCCTTTGGATCCTGTGGCCTGTAATGCCGCTTGTGCCAAGATCCGGGGTTTTGGGTGATAATTGATTAAATTATGTTTTGGAATTTATGGGATTCTGTGTGTTTGTCTGGGGTTTTAGCTGGCCTGTGCCAGTACGTTTTCCCCCTTCCTCGCCCGGGGGTCGTACGTAAAGTTTAAGGTGATCGTTTCCTGACTTGTTTACCGTTTCTTGCCGACTTCTCTGCATAGACTGCCGAATCTGTAATTTTTGGTCTATGCCATGTTATAGATGCTTCAAGTTGGTTCGCACACTTCCCTTGGTAATGACATCTGCGCACCTACGAGATTGAGTAATGTTTTGAACTATTGTAAGCTGGCTGTTGTCGCCGTGTGTGTTAAATTTTAACTTGTATTTGAGTTTGGTGTAATTGTATTTAGTTAACTGAGCTAATTTTATCTTGCCTACTGGTGCGATGTCAGAAAAAAAATTAACTATCATAAATTTAATCTTACCTGTGAAGCCATATTTGTGAAGACTTGTTATTTAAACTTCATTATCTTTCCAGCTTGCCCTTTGCTACTGTATTAAAAGTGTTTGTTGTTTTGACTAATCGCAGATGCTTGCATTAAAGAACTAAAGCTGATTTGAAAGATTGAGAATTAGTGTAACTGTTCACTCCAATAAAGCCACCCTGTTAAAAGAAAAATTTTGGTGCTACCATTTGTTTCCCCCTTGTTCCACTACCACGGCTCAGTTATTATGTCTAATACGGTGTAGGAAAACCGTTGGCATTTAAAATGATTCTACTTATCTCGGACTGGATAAATACAGGGCCTGTATGGTTCTCAAGGGTCTCATATACCATTCTTCCTGAAAAATAGTGCGGAGTTCAGGTAACTATGTTGAGATGGATAGCGATCATGAGTCCTTCTCTCTAAAGTAGACCACAGAGGTTCATTGACATCTGGTGACCATCGTGACAAATCGTCCTCGTGCTCAGAAAACCGGTCCTCTACGATGCGATGTGTGTGAACAGGGGCCCTGTGTTTTTGGAACACAGCATCATTACTGGGGAATGAACATTGTACCGTGGGATGGACCTGCTCAGTCAGACCGGTAGCATAATCTATGGTAGTAATGTAATGAAGCGCATGGAATACCACGATATGGTTTCCCATATCACCACAAATATGCCTCCCCCCCCCCCGCCCCCCATCCCCCCCAGTTTCACTCTTGGGATTTAAACTGTGCCAGAATTTGGAAACAGCGCGACACGAGGCTCATCCGACCAAATAACTTTCTTTCACCGTTCCACAGTCCAGGTCTTATGGCTTCGGCATAATGTCTCCCTGTTACTGGCATCTGCATCACGGATGAGTGGTTTTGGTATTCCGTCTCGGGCTGCAGTCTCCTGCTTACGGAGTTCCCTTCATGTTGTTTTGGGGTCGCGAGTGCCACTTTCAGTTGTGCACTGACTTTTTCGGCTCTCGTTATCTCATATTTCGTCACAATCCTCTTCAATTACCGTCAGTCACGGTCATTCATCACACATTTCTGTTCGCGTTATGACTTAGCGGATGATGTTTTTCATCTTTCCCTGTATGTGGTTAAATATTCGAGAGGGTACTGCTTGGAACAACAAACATCTCGGCTCCCTTTGTTATGGAAGCACCCACCACACGAGAACCAACGATGTACTTTTGTTTAAGTTCACTTAGTTCTGATATAAAGCACTCGCAACAACACATCAGGCTGTTCTGACCAAGTTTCATACTTATGTCGTGCTGAGGGTGTTGCACAGGTGCTGTTCGTCGTAAAATACAATAACCCAACCTGGAGGTGTGGCTAGCATCTGCATTTATCTTCAATCATGCATTTCTTGTGGTGTTTTCATACTTTTTTGCAACCCCTGTACACCTGTAATTACTTATTTCACAAGCAAATGCACAATATGTAGCACAGGACACTTGGGACCAGTACTAGTCTTTTCCCTTCCTGGTCCATTCCAAAATCGAGTGAGCGGGAATGATTACTTGAATGCCAATGTACTAGCAATAATCTCGCTTATTCCGTTCTTACAGGTGTTAGATCTTTCCCCATAAATCACATCGTCCATTCGCGTTCTCTGCATTTAATCTTAGGTTCTCGTTCCATTTCATGCCCTTTAGTGACGTTTCGTGACGTTTTGACTGTTAATCGATGTGACTGTGCCCGTCAACATACAACTAATACTGCAATCGAACACCTACAGGAATGCTTCTGCTGCCAGTCTACACAACCTTACTCTCTTCTACATATAGAGTTCGTTGTCATTCATCACGCCATATAAGAATACCAAGTCATCCTCATCATCTACAGTCACTCAACGATGTAACGTTGCAGTGCACAACAGCATCACGAGTTAATGGCCTCAAATAGCTGCCCACACTATCCTACACATTGCCTACGCACGTGGTGGAGGGAGAGTGGTCCTATCACACTTCCCTGACGCCCTACTGATACTACCTTCTCTGATGAAAACTCATCGTCTAGGACAAAACACCTGGATCTGTTACTGAAAAAGTCTTCGAGCAACTCAAATATCTGACAAAGAACCCTTGAGTGTGAGGTCGCAAGTTCAGTCTTTAGTAAACTAAACTCCTCCCGAACAGGCCATGAAGGCCCAACGGTACCGACCGGCCGCCGTGTCATCCTCAGCCCATAGGCGTCACTGGATGCGGATATGGAGGAGCATGTGGTCAGCACACCGCTCTCCAGGCCGTATGTGAGTTTCCGAGACCGGGGCCGCTACTTCTCAATCAAGTAGCTACTCAGTTTGTCCCATAAGGGCTGAGTGCACCCCGATTGCCAACAGCGCTCGGCCGACCGGATGGTCACCCATCCAAGTGCTAGCCCAGCTCGACAGCGCTTAACTCTGGTGATCTGCCGGGAACCGGTGTTACGGCGGCAAGGCCGTTGGCCTCAATCTTTAGTAAGGCTCATATGAAAGTGTTATGTCAACAGTTATGACAGGAAGGATATTAGCTGCTAATGATACACCATGTGCATCAGGATGGCGACAAAAAATGAGTCCGGAGGTGCAGAGAGCAGTCTTCTATGCGATTTAATTATGTATTACACTTGACAATATGAACCTCGCCGACATTTATAAATGTTCAAAACAAATCATCAATGCCGAATGAAAAATGGAGCGAAACAGTGATGACAAATGTTCGCATCATCAAAATCGAAGGCGAATTGCTTGTGAGCTACAAACCGTGCAGGACGTTCAGCTAAGTATCTGTTCTTAAGGAGTACATATAGAATCATATTTGAAAACGGGTGGATAAGAAATGACGGAATGTGATGGCATCCAACCGAATGCGAAACAGTCTGTCGCAGAGATTATCGTGAAACTGGCTATCCTTCAAAGTGTAGCTACAGATAGTGCGAAATGTTTTATAGGTGTGAGAGAAACGAACATCCAGAGACTGATTTTGTCCAGTGGTTTCAGGTGATATGAACTGCAATGCCACACACTTTTCAGGAGGGACAGTTTGCTCTAAAGATACGCAAGCCAGTAATCAAGCAAAAGCAAGTTATTTTGGCATGCTATTGTCCAAAAACAGTGCTCATGCCAGAGTTGTATTTCACTTACACCCGTTTTCCCACTCTTTCTTGCTGTGACGTAACTATTCCTTACTGCACTTGCGAGATCGCGCACACGAGAAAGAATCGTAGTGGGAAGAGCACCTCCAACTTCTTGCAGCACAGTAAATAATTTCCCGGCCAATTTACCGTCCAAATTAACAGTCGGGATAATTGTATACAAGTGTGTTAAGGCATTGATGTTAGTCTGTCTTGATAAAACTCTCTTGGTATCTCTAAATTCTAGGATTCCTTTCATGTGAATTCGCTCTTCAAATCCCGATTGGTCGGAGTTGAACACAAATTCCTTACTAAACGATGGGATAAGCTTGTTTATCTCATCTACAAATTTTCGGGCCGATTCCACAGTTTGTTGTGCATCGTCAAGTTAATGCTTTGTTTGAAGTTTCGTTGTCTTACGTCTTCCATTTGTGTAGTACTGTTTGAAGTTATGCAACCTTCCACTGCTTCCCCTCAAATCATTGTAATCTACGTCACGCCCAATTTGATGCGCATAACGCAGTAGGTCAATATCACGCACACGCTCTAAATTGTATGGAGCATCCTTGAAAAATGCAAACACCAGTTTTTGTAACAAGTGTTCCTTGTCCTCCCTTGTGTATCTGTTGTTTTACTTGTGCACTGCATGGTCATACTGCTGCGGACTTATTCGAAATCTGTTCCTAAGTATTATTTCACTATCCTGCGGATGATCTTCCGTTTATGTGTCTATGTTTAGTACCTGCTCCTTGGACGACGATTGTCCTCCAGTATGTTTAACTGGAGACGGGATTTGAGGCTCCCAGTCCGAAAAGGACGGTGAACTACATAGCTAGACACCTGTTTCAGTACCACTTTCACTTGTTAAGCACGTATCGTCATCATTGAACTCCTAATATACGTGGTCTGCACAGTTGAGCATACACTTCACCACACATTCCATTGTCTCATCTTGCAGAATAGCTAGTATTTCAGCTGTCACTTCTTACTCTCTGCGTGAAATTCCTTGGGTTCCTTCCAGCTTTGTATCAACACCACTAGTTGTGTAGCGTTGCTGTGAGGTACTCATCGACTATGCAGTTCAACTACACTCCGTAGCCTCATGTTCTGCTCGCCATTGGATACCCCCATTTCCGTCTCCTGTTGCGATTCGTAGGCAATATTGTGGCTGCATGGTAGACAACACGTGGGGCGTCGATTGCCGTAAACACCATTGGCCTTTTGCGGCTACGCACTCAAGGAATTCCTTGTGAGGACTGTTCTTAACACAATACAGAGTCGTAATGAGCCGAAAGCGTTCTGGGACTCCAGATATATCGAATCTACCTGTTGGTCTGTACTCATAGTTCTCAGAACATTGCGTGCGGAAACGGAACTGTGTGTTTCACACAAGCAATGCTTTCCTACTTCCTTCTTATACACAGATTATTTTTTCCAGTTGCTTGGAACATGTTCTGAGTGTAAGAGATTCACCATAAATCTGAGCTAAGGAAGGGGAAAATGCCACAGAATACTATTTTAGTAAAACCGACCTGGAACCCATCAGGACTTGGAGCTTTAATTGTTCTCGTTTGATCCAGTGATTTTTTAACTTCAATAATGCTTATTCCTATGCCAGCCACATGAGAATTAATGCGGTGATTAAACGATGGTAACTCTGAACAATATTTCTGAGTGAATCTGATAATCACTAACAGCCTTAAATCCAGGTCTCCGCTATGGCCTATGTAGGCAGTTTTCAAGACTAATTTTCGTGATCAGTTACTTCAGGAACTGTTAGAGGTAGATGCTCTAGACAGTGGAGAGCCAAGTTCATTACTTTTACTAGTCTATTTTGTTAAGATGTACGTTATAGGAAATGAAATGTTAGTTTTTAAAACAATGCTTAACTTTTACCATTTTTATACGTTTTGGTTTCTTATATTGGAGCTGTACCAAATATATTTGTTATTCTAGATCCACAGGTTTCTAAAACTACCAGAAACAGCTAAATTAAACCATCATTTTAGTAATTATTATCTACTACGCTGTGCAAATTCAACATAATTCAGAGAGCTCTCCTCCTGGGTCTTACTTTTAGTTTCTTTATCTCTGCTTGTGATATACACTAATTTTCCCAATTCTCAAGATTTTTCCTTCTAATGCTCCCAGAATTTATATTTTTTATTTATTTGCATCACTGAAGTACTGATAGCATCATTTACCACAGACTTGAGTGCCTGATATCCAACAAAAACGCTTTTGGATATTATGGCAAAATAACATTGCTGAAAGACTAATTGACATTTTTAATTTTTCCAGCCACATATGTCTCAACTGCTCTAAGTTCACCAAATTCAATAAATTGTCTTTATTACCTCTAAACTAACATTAGACGAAATTTTGGTGAATGACCTGAACTCAAAATTCCGTTTCCTTGGCTATTTCAATTTACACCCTCTACGTAACATACTTCGTCAATAGTACGCTTATCATTAGGACCTCTGTCAATATACACTCACCAGACAAATTATTTGCCCTACTCTTGGAATAAAGGCAGTAAAAAAGTGTTTACAGAATGTGAACTACGTTGAGTTCGTGTGTCTAACACTAAGAGACGGATCAGGAATGTAACTCGGTCCCTGCCGTTCGCAGGCAATATGTTCCAGTTATGCTGTCCTAGTAGGTGTCACGGTACTATAACATAGGACTAGTTTTTCTCCATACCATCCAATATAATTATTACCATCTGGTACTCACCACACACGTGTAGAAGATGCATACAAGGCAAACCACAGAGGACACGATGTGCATGTTCACACCAGTAACTGCAACATGAAATATGAAAATTGACATTCACTTCTGTAACTCACAGAGTATAATTAATATTACCTTATACATGTTCATTTTTGCTGTATCTCGTACAGGATTGGTCTTAAAATAGAAAATATTGTGCTGCATAAAAATAGTTCAATTCTGCTCGGTAATACGTGAAAGTCGATTTGAGGCAAATAATTTGACCGGCATTAACTACTGAAATGCTAGCTTATGAGAGGCAGTGAAATAAAAACTGAACACCAGCCACTACGGGACCATGGAATAGTTCCGTTCAAAAGTAATCACCATCCGCCTTAAAACATTTATCCCACTGGTAGACGAGACTGTTTCGCAGAAAGCGGTCGGCCACTGAAGGATCCACACCGACTGAAACCGACGTCGACGCATATATTTCTTCGGGTCGCCAAAAGTGTGAAAATCACACGGTGAAAGATCTGGCCGTGTGGAGGATCTTGCAGTGTCGCTGAAATATTGCTTTCGTCACATTGTCGGTGTGGGAGCGGGCGTTATCGTACAATAGAATGATTCCGCCTGACAGCATTCCGACAGCCCGAGGGCAAATGGCAAATCAGCAGTGGGAACGTCCCATGTCTTCCCGCCAAAGAAATCCAAAGCTGTTCACAAAAGTTCCGGTAAGGTCATGATGACCTCCTCCTTCGACTGCAGTGGTCCTCTGCTCGTCGAGTTCCTCAATCAATGCGCAGACCTATGAAGTCACGTTTCAGAAACTGCGACGTGCCATAAAGTCAAAACGACCTGGAATGTTGTTGGACGCAATCATCTTGTTGCATGATAACGCGCGACCTTGCACCGCCAGTCAGACAAAGGTTACACTTTAGCGATTTGGTTGGAAACACTAGAACATCTTCCGAAAAATCCGGTTTTTCTACCATGTGATTTTCATATCGTTGGTGGCCTGAAAAAAGACATGTGCGGACGTCGGTTTCACTTGGATGAGTAGATGCCAGAGGGTGTGCTGTTGTAAATCCATCAGTGGGCGACCGCCTTCTACGAAACAGGAACTGATTGTCTGTTCTCTCGGCGGGATAAATGTTTTAATGCGTGTGTTCATTACTTTTGAATGGAAACACCCCATGGTCCCGTTGAGGCAGGTGTTCGGTCTTCATTTGACTACCGCTTACACATCATCGAAAGATAGGACACTTCATTTTCTGCAAAAATTTACTTTCTACCCCGTACAGGGAATGGAATAACATGCGCAACCATGCAACGTGGTGTTAGAGTGTTGTTCGTAGAAAAGATCCTAAACGACAGGAACCAGACCCGAGTCTAAGGCAATCGGTTTCAAATCCAAGAGGAATCGATAATGTAAGTGAATACAGGTCCGTATCGAACAGTTTCCGAGGGAAGTAGTATTTAGGTGTCTCGTTGTTGACATTAACACTTACACCCGAGAAAATCTACTTGTTCATGAGGAACAAAATGGGTTGTCACGAACGACAGACGCGCGTGCACACACATACACAAACACACACACACACACACAGACACACACAGAAACATGTACTTATACACATACATTGACGAGTACACACATAAAAATTGATTTGCGAACTAGTGTTATTCCTTAGATTTCAGGAAATATTTTAGAAAGTTTGTCAACAATACTCATCGACAAATCAAAAACTTTGACTGTTAAATCTAAGTTATGTTATCACCAAGAACATGAAATTTTTTAAGAATTGAATCTTATGTATTGAAACTATATTTTTTGTTCGCCTCCAGTCATAAAATTAAATTTAATAATTTGTTTGTCTTACACATTGTAAGTAATTTTTTTAAATCATCTAAGTATGGTGTTAAATCTGGTTTTCAGAATTAATTGGGTAAACGTTTATCAATATCTTTATTGGAACAATAATTTTGAAACATAGTTAAGATTTTCACATATACTTGTTTAGGTTCTAATAGTCTTATTTTCAAATATATTTTACTAATGGGATCCCAATCATTAAGTGACTCATTGATATGTACTATTCTTTTAGTTTTAAAATCAATATAAAATTCATATTCTTTAATAACTCCTTTCATTCTCTCTAAAATGACATTAAATAATTGTTGAGTGTACTGACGATTAAATATTATGATTTATGTGTGTTTTCTAATTCTTTATTTTCTCTATGATAGTGTCATGTTCTTTGCATTTTTCATGTAATGGTTTAGTTCCTTTATCATTTATAGCTCACCTGTTTTCTGATTTTGTTTCTGGACCACAATAATTACCACCATATAAATGCTTTTCAAATGGTAATTTGGTATTTTTCACTTTTCCATGATGTATGTGGTAAATAATAGAAATATCTGATTAATTAAGGAATTCCTTTTGGATCATTAATAATGAAATCAATAAACTAACTTCTTAATAATTGAGTTATTCCAATTTTTTCATTATGATAATTTTTATTTCCAGCTACTTCTTCACCATGAATTATTGTTAATCTATCAATTAAATCTCTAAAATCGTACATTATATTCAACTGTTTTTTTCAAATATTTATTTAGTAAGCCTTTACAAACTTTTTCAAATGAATCACCAAGATTTCTTTCTGAAAACTGGGAAAATATTCTTCAACAATTGTTCTTATGTAACTCTTATATTTTATATCTTTGCTTGATTTTATTTTATTTGGATTATTTTAATTAAATACAGAATTTGAGTTGAATAAAATTCTAGTACAATTTTGTGAATCAAGAGAATCAAATTCAGTTCCTTAATCATCCATAGTTTGTTTTCTAGTTAAAAGTTTCATTAATCCATCTGTTCCTTCTCACTGTTTTTCACCAATTTTTAATTTGACGCCATTGACTCTACTGGGGATTTTTCAATATATTTAATGTGTCCAAAATGCATAAATCCATAATCATTTTCTTCACTATGATTAACAAATTCTAGCATTCTTTCATGTATATTTATTTTTTAACATTTTTCTTTTAATTTTTTCTTTTCCATAGTATTTGAAAATTTTTTTATTTTTGAATGTCTTAAAGTTCATCAAGCTGTTGACTATCTTATTGTTGAAATAATGGAATACCATTAAATTCTTCTAAATAATGTAGATAATAAGGAACTATTTGTTTTTCTACATCTCTGTTTTCTTCAGTGCCTTGTAAAACTTTTTCTCCTAATCCCTCAATTCCGTGGTTAACTCCTTCTTTTGTATCCATAACTGGTTGAGCTCCTTTTTTAAACTTTTAATATGTCTCAGTTGTATTTCCATTTATTTAACTCTTCTTGTAATTGTTCTTTCAATTTTTTATTTCATTAGGTTCTTTAAACAAATTCTGAATCTATTTTCAAAACATTTATTGAGGAAAAAACATGATAATCATTTTATTTTATGACACTTCCTGGCACATGAAAATTGTGTTCCAGACCATGACTCGAACTCGTGACCTTGGCTTGATGGGCAAGTGCTCTATGTTATTTTTAACATTTATGTATATCATTTACATTCAATCTTTATGACTGATGTTGACATTCAGTATTTACATTCAACATTCCAGTTGAAGGTTATTATGTTTCACATTTAAAAATTTCTATATAAATATAAGTGTAATTTTTGGTTACACTTAAATTCCTTATAGTTTTAATGTTCAACATTTAAAATGTTTTAATATATCCCCTACATTTACCTTATTTAATTTTCCTTGTCGTATCTATTGTAAAATAGCAAATTCATCTTTATTCATTGTTAGTTACTACAGTTTCTTTAAATTCTAGACTCTTTAAATGACCACTAACAAATTCATGATAATGATGTTTTAAATTTGTATCATGAAGTCTAAAAATATTTAAAAAATTAAATATATCTCTAACTATTTGTTATTTTTGAATATGTTTGTTTTAGATAAAAGAAATCTATTCCTTTACTGAATTATTATCACATTCGTCTATTGGACTAACTTACTTTCTATTTTCAATACAAGTAACAATTTTCTAATTAATTTAGCCTCATTTTTGTCACATCTTCTTATAATTCTTGATCTTTTGGTGATCTAAACTTTTTGAATATACATATATATATATATGGGTAAATTTTTTCCAATTTATTCATTGAGGTGTTGAAATATAATGGTCAATCATTAGGTTTTTTTCCCACAACCACTTGGTTCTATATTTGCAAACCAATAGTATTTGTTAGAAGTTTACTGTGTTTAGTTTTTAATTTCTTTTCTAGAATTCTTATTTTGATTTCGAATCCATTATTTATTTACATACTTTTCTTAATATAAATTAGTAGGTTATTTCAATTGGGTGATAATTCCCCTCTTCTGAAAAAAGATTAACTGCTCCAATAAGAGATACTTATAAAAGTGTTTCACTAGTTTGTTTTATTCAATTTTTATAACTCCAAATATCGCTTGAAAACAATAAACTTTACTTTTATGAAGAAACAACAGAAATTCCAGTTGGTCAATATAGTTTGAAAAATTTAGAAAATTTATTGTTTCAATAAATCTAAATGTTCATGTTAAATTGGACAAAATTTTAAATAGAATTGTTATCAAAAGTGATAAAAAATTATGTATGGGTAAAGAAAATTGTATTGCTCAAATTTAATGATTTAATAATCAGATTATTGACCCTAATAAAAACAGTTGCTGAAGACGTTCCTAAAATTACTACATTCAAATTAATCAAGCCTTTTGACGTACCAGAAAGAAATCTCATAGCCCAAAAACTGGAAAACACAATGGGAGAATATAGCATATGTTGTTGTTGTTGTGGTCTTCAGTCCTGAGACTGGATTGATGCAGCTCTCCATCCTACTCTATCCTGTGCAAGCTTCTTCATCTCCTAGTAGCTACTGCAACCTACATCCTTCTGAATCTGCTTAGTGTATTCATCTCTTGGTCTCCCTCTACGATTTTTACCCTCCACGCTGCCCTCCAATACTAAATTTGTGATCCCTTGATGCCTCAGAACGTGTCCTAACAACCGATCACTTCTTCTGGTCAAGCTGTGCCACAAACTTCTCTTCTCCCCATTCCTATTCAATACTTCCTCATTAGTTATGTGATCTACCCATCTAATCTTCAGCATTGTTCTGTAGCACCACATTTCGAAAGCTTCTATTCTCTTCTTGTCCAAACTATTTATCGTCCATGTTTCACTTCCATACATGGCTACACTCCATACAAATACTTTCAGAAATGACTTCCTGACACTTAAATCTATACTCGATGTTAACAAATTTCTTTTCTTCAGAAACGCTTTCCTTGCCATTGCCAGTCTACATTTTATATCCTCTCTACTTCGACCATCATCAGTTATTTTGCTCCCCAAATAGCAAAACTCCTTTACTACTTTAAGTGTCTCATTTCCTAATCTAATTCCCTCAGCATCACCCGACTTAATTCGACTACATTCCATTATCCTCGTTTTACTTTTGTTGACGTTCATCTTATAATCCTCCTTTCAAGACGCTATCCATCCCATTCAACTGCTCTTCCAAGTCCTTTGCTGTCTGTGACAGAATTACAATGTCATCGGCGAACCTCAAAGTTTTTATTTCTTCTCCATGGATTTTAATACCTACTCCAAATTTTTCTTTTGTTTCCTTACTGCTTGCTCAATATACAGATTGAATAACACCAGGGAGAGGCTACAACCCTGTCTTACTCCCTTCTCAACAACTGCTTCCCTTTCATGTCCCTCGACTCATAACTGCCATCTGGTTTCTGTACAAATTGTAAATGGCGTTTCGCTCCCTGTATTTTACCCCTGCCACCTTCAGAATTTGAAAGAGAGTATTCCAGTCAACATCGTCAAAAGCTTTCACTAAGTTTACAATTGCTAGAAACGTAGGTTTGCCTTTCCTTAATCTTTCTTCTAAGATAAGTCGTAAGGTCAGCATTGCCTCACGTGTTCCAGTATTTCTACAGAATCCAAAGTGATCTTCCCCGAGGTCGGCTTCTACCAGTTTCTCAATTCGTCTGTAAAGAATTCGTGTTAGTATTTTGCAGCTGTGGCTTATTAAACTGATTGTTCGGTAATTTTCACATCTGTCAACACCTGCTTTCTTTGGGATTGGAATTATTATATTCTTCTTGAAGTCTGAGGGTATTTCGCCTGTTTCATACATCTTGCTCACCAGATGGTAGTGTTTTGTCAGGACTGGCTCTCCCAAGGCCGTCAGTAGTTCCAATGGAATTTTGTCTACTCCTGGGGCCTTGTTTCGACTCAGGTCTTTGAGTGCTCTGTCGAACTCTTCACGCAGTATCGTATCTCCCATTTCATCTTCATCTACATCCTCTTCCATTTCCATAATATTGTCCTCAAGTACATCGCCATTGTATAGACCCTCTATATACTCATTCCATCTTTCTGCTTACCCTTCTTTGCTTAGAACTGGGTTTCCATCTGAGCTCTTGATGTTCATACAAGTGGTTCTCTTATCTCCAAAGGTCTCTTTAATTTTCCTGTAGGCAATATCTATCTTACCCCTGGTGAGATAAGCCTCTACATCTTTACATTTGATTTCTAACCATCCCTGCTTAGCCATTTTGCACTTGGTGTCGATCTCATTTTAGAGACGTTTGTATTCCTTTTTGCCTGCTTCATTTACTGCATTTTTATATTTTCTCCTTTCATCAATTAAATTCAATATTTCTTCTGTTGCCCAAGGATTTCTATTAGCCCTCGTCTTTTTACCTACTTGATCCTCTGCTGCCTTCACTACTTCATCCCTCAAAGCTACCCATTCTTCTTCTACTGTATTTCTTTCCCCCATTCCTGTCAATTATACCCTTACGCTTTCCCTGAAACTCTGTACAACCTCTGGTTCTTTCAGTTCATCCAGGTCCCATCTCCTTAAATTCCCACCTTTTTGCAGTTCCTTCAGTTTCAATCTACAGGTCATAACCAATAGATTGTGGTCAGAGTCCACATCTGCCCCTGGAAATGTCTTACAATTTAAAACCTGGTTCCTAAATCTCTGTCTTACCATTATATAATCTATCTGATACCTTTTAGTATCTCCAAGGTTCTTCCATGTATACAACCTTCTTTCATGATTCTTAAGCCAAGTGTTAGCTGTGATTAAGTTGTGCTCTGTGCAAAATTCTACCAGGTGGCTTCCTCTTTCATTTCTTACCCCCAATCCGTATTCACCTACTATGTTTCCTTCTCTCCCTTTTCCTACTACTGCATTCCAGTCACCCATGACTATTAAATTTTCGTCTCCCTTCACTATCTGAATAATTTCTTTTGTCTCATCATACATTTCTTCAATTTCTTCATCATCTGCAGAGCTAGTTGGCATATAAACTTTTACTATTGTAGTACGTGTGGGCTTCGTGTCTATCTTGGCCACAATAAAGCGTTCACTATGCTGTTTGTAGTAGCTTATCCGCACTCCTATTTTTTATTCATTATTAAACCTACTCCTGCATTACTCCTATTTGATTTTGTGTTTATAACCCTGTAGTCACCTGACCAGAAGTCTTGTTCCTCCTGCCACCGAACTTCACTAATTCCCACTATATCTAACTTTAACCTATCCATTTCCCTTTTTAAATTTTCTAACCTACCTGCCCGATTAAGTGATCTGAGATTCCACGCTCCGATCCGTAGAACGCCAGTTTTCTTTCTCCTGATAACAACATCCTCTTGAGTAGTCCTCACCCGGAGATCTGAATGGGGGACTATTTTACCTCCGGAATATTTTATGCAAGAGGACGCCATCATCATTTAATCATACAGTAAAACTGCATGCCCTCGGGAAAAATTACGGCCGTGGTTTCCCCTTCCTTTCAGCCGTTCACAGTACCAGCACAGCAAGGCCGTTTTGGTTATTGTTACAAGGCCAGATCAGTCAATCATCCAGACTGTTGCCCCTGCAACTACTGAAAAGGCTGCTGCCCCTCTTCAGGAACCACATGTTTGTCTGACCTCTCAACATATACCCCTCCGTTGTGGTTGCACCTACGGTAAGGCTATCTGTATCGCTGAGGCACGCAAGCCTCCCCACCAACGGCAAGGTCCATGGTTCATGGGGGAAGGGTATAGCATATGGGCAAGAATAATCAAGTCGCAAGAATAATCAAGTCAATCCCCGAATGCAACTTAATCACAGTATCAGACAACCTCTCTTTTTCAAACCTCATTTTGCAATCAAATGGAGTTCCACAATGATCCCTTTGCTGTACATTCTTGCCACTGAAGAAGTACTGCATACTGGAGAAAATGAAGAAGATATATGGATATGCTGACGACATAGCCATAGGATCAACAGATAGACAGAAGCTGCAGAAAAACACTGAGAAAATATATAAATGGTGCAGTGAACGTAAACTACACATAAACATAACATAGACTGAAATAGTGATTTTCAGAAAAGGAGTCGAAACACCCAAGAATTCAGAAATCAATAACAGAGGACAAAAATAAAATTCTCACCTAGGGATGACACTGCAATCAACAGCCAAATGCTTCACAAAACATGCAACAGAACGTGCAGCCCAAGCAATAATAGCAATACCGGACATCAAAGACATGTGTCTACTCAGTCTAGAAACGGTTGTGAAATTATTCAACGCAATTATCTTGCCAATTCTGGCCTATGGGATGGAGGTTATATGGAACCACCTGGCAGAACAAAATCTAGAAACACCAGAAAAGATAAAATCAACTTATCTAAAAAGAGCACTAAGTCTCTCAAAGACAACAAGATCTAGACTAGTGTACCTGGTAGCAAGAGAGACATTCCTCACTGGAGACATCAAACTTCGATGCCTCACACCAAGGCTTCCAGAAATCAGCTGAAGATCATGGAGGATAAATGAGAGAAAGTATGGCCAGAGTTCTATGGCACTGAAGCAATGACTAACCACTCATGGACAGCACCAAACTTTGAACTGCGACAAGGCGTAACTAGATTATTCGTGACTTTCATCATCTAGTTTGCAGAAACAAATATTATCATGACCTAACCACAACATTTGAGACTGAACTGTGTAATTCCTGCATTTAAACCTAATTCTTTATTTGTTGGTCCAATAATTTTTTGAACCAAATCACCCTATAATAATTGTTTTTGATACTACTCGGAATTTACAAATATAACTGACAAAAATAATAAATTAATTTACTTCAATGGTGCAAATGTACCAGTAATTTTAAAAATGAATTAATAAATTTTTCCCTTAATAATTCATGAACCAAGTCAAAATTTATCAATTTTAATCATTTCCTTTTAATGAGAAAACAAAAAATAATTTAAATCTTCTTAACAAGGAAACTGACGTTTATATTAATATATTGATGTTGAATTCATCCTAATGTTTCACTACTTCATATGACGTCTGATGTTATTCACACAGATGGAATTGATTTTTTGGATATGATTGAAACTCAATTATTGAACTTATTGATAATTATGTTTTAAAATTGTATGATGTTATTACAACTGAAAAAGAAAATAATATTTTATCTGGAATCGAGCATCTATTTATTACTTTTACTGCTCCTATTCATTTAACTTCATCTGCTTTGAGCGAATTAAATCATAACTTTCATAGGTCGCCTGAAAACTCTTAGATTGCAATTTCAGATCTATTACTAAGCTTTGATGTTGTGTCTTTATTTATAAAGGTGTCCTTACAGGACTCTTTGGAGCTCATTAGCAACAAGATTGAGGAGGTATAGTAGCATTATTCAAACATGTGCTTACTTCAACATACTTCTTATTTCAAGACCAATATTTTGAACAAGTGGACAATGTCGCCAAGGGATGCCCTCTGTCTCCTGTGGTGGCCAATTATTTTATGGAGGACTTTGAAGAAAAAGCACTACAGTCAGCCACTCTCAAACCCTCTTGTTTTCTGCAATATGTGGATGATACATTTGTGGTGTGGCCACGTGGACGTGATACTCTACCTACGTTCCTCAGCATCTGAATTCGCTCCATCCCAATATAAACTTCACAACTGAATTGGAAAAAGATGGTACTTTACATTTTCTTGATGTCTGGGTACAAAGTAAAGCAGATGGAACCTTGGGACAAAGCATCTACGATAAGCCAAAGCATACAGATCTATATCTACAGGCCACAAGAGGTAGTGCATCACGTTCGTTTGTTCATAGATAACATGTGGTATCTGATCCTGAGAGCCTGTCGAGTGAAATACAACATTTGAAGACAGTGTTCCTACAAAAAGGTTATTCTGAGAGCATTATGCATTCAGGCTCAGGCGAGTTCAATCTGTGGAGCAGAATGAAGATATGAAGAAACCCACCACTTTGGCCTATTTGCTGTGTTTTGGTGCCATGTCGTCAAGAATCGGAAGAGTCCTCGGAACATACGGAATTAAGTGTGTTTTTCAACCATCTGCAAAACTGAGAAACCTGTTGGATTCAGTTAAGGATGACCTTGGACTGAGGAAGTGTTTATTTATTTATTTTTCCGTGGGACCAAATAAAGGAAAAGTCTCCATGGGCATGGAACAAGTCAATACATGAAACTATAACACGATATTAGAAACAGATAAAATGAAATATAAAAAAACATATTCAGGTGACAAGTTATAAGTTTAAATAAAGAAAATCGACAACGTAACACTGGAATCTGCTTAATTTTTTAGGTCTTCCAGGAGCTCCTCGACAGAATAGAAGGAGTGAGCCATGAGGAAACTCTTCAGTTTAGACTTAAAAGAGTTTGGGCTACTGCTAAGGTTTTTGAGTTCTTGTGGTAGCTTATTGAAAATGGATGCAGCAGAATACTGCACTCCTTTCTGCACAAGAGTCAAGGAAGTGCATTCCACATGCAGATTGGATTTCTGCCTGGTATTAACTGAGTGAAAGCTGCTAACTCTTGGGAATAGGCTAATATTGCTAACAACAAACGACATTAAAGAAAACATATACTGTGAGGGCAATGTCAGAATTCGCAGACTATTGAATAGGGGTCGACAAGAGGTTCTCGAACTTACACCACATATATCTCGAACAGCCCGTTTTTGAACCAAAAATACCCTTTTTGAATCAGAAGAATTACCCCAAAAAATAATACCATACGACATAAACGTATGAAAATATGCAAAGTAGACTACTTTTCGTGTTGAAGTGTCACTTATTTCAGATACTGTTCTAATGGTAAATAAAGCAGTATTTAGTTTCTGAACAAGATACGGGACATGGGCTTTCCACAACAGCTTACTATCTATCCGAACGCCTAGGAACATGAACTGTTCCGTCTAGCTTATAATATGCCCATTCTGTCTGATCAAAATATCGGTTCTTGTTGAATTGTGAGTTAGAAACTGTAAAAACTGAGTCTTACTGTGATTTAGCATAAAATTATTTTTCACAAGCCACGAACTTATTTCATGAACTACATTATTTGATACTGTTTCAATATTACACACAAGATCCTTCACTATCAAGCTGGTGTCATCAGCAAACAGAAATATTTTTGAATCACCTGTAATACTAGAAGGCATATCATTTACATAAATAAGAAACAGCAGTGGCCCCAGCACCGACCCTTGGGGAACGCCCTACTTAACAGTGCCCCATTGGGACTGAACATCACTGCCACTCTCAAAATTGCGGAGAATTACCTTCTGCTTTCGGTTCTTAAAGTAAGAGGCGAACCAATTGTAAGCTACTCCCCTTACTCCATAATGGTCCAACTTCTGCAGTAATATTTTGTGGTCAACACAGTCAAAAGCCTTCGTTAAATCAAAGAAAACACCTAACGTTCGCAACCTTTTATTTAATCCGTCCAAAACATCACAGAGAAAAGAGAATATAGCATTTTCAGTTGTTAGACCATTTCTAAAACCAAACTGAACATTTGACAGCAAATTATGTGAATTTAAATGCTCCAGTAACCTTGTATATACAACCTTCTCGATAACTTTAGCAAACACCGATGGCATAGAAATAGGTCTAAAATTTTCAACGTTATCAATGTCTCCCTTTTTATAAAGTGGCTTCACTACAGAGTACTTTAATCGGTCAGGAAACCAACCACTCCTAAAGGAAAAGTTACAGATATGGCTAAGTACTGGGCTAACATACATAGAACAATACTTCAGTATTCTGCTAGATACACCGTCATATCCATGAGAGTTCTTGGTCTTTAGTGATTTAGTTATTAACTCAAACTCCCTCTTGTCAGTATCATGGAGGAGCATTTCAGGTAACAGTCTCGGAACACTTTTTTCTAAGAGCACTATATGATTCCCTGTTGGGACTAGGTTTCTATTTAGTTCACCTGCTATATTCAGAAAGTGATTATTAAATACTGTACATATATGCGACTTATCAGTAACACGGGCATTCCCACTACGCACTGATTCTATATCCTCGACCTGTCTCTGCAGACCAGCCACTTCCTTTACGACTGACCATATAGTTTTAATTTTATCCTGAGACTTAGCTATTCTATCTGCATACCACATACTTTTTGCCTTCCTAATAACATTTTTAAGCACCTTACAATACTGTTTGTAATGGGCTGCTGCATTTAGATTCTGACTGTTTCTAACGTTTTGATACAATTGCCACTTTGTTCTACAAGATATTCTTATCCCTCTAGTCAGCCACCCAGGCTGCCTGTTTGTGCTAGTACCCTGTTTTGACCGTTCTAACGGAAAGCAGCTTTCAAAGAGCACGAGAAAAGTATTGAAAAAAGCATTATATTTATCGTCTACTGTATCAGCACTATAAACATCTTGCCGCTCTTGTTCCTTAATAAGGTTTGCAAAGGTCTCTACAGCAACTGGATCAGCTTTCCTAAACAGCTGATGACTATATTTAACACGTGTCGCAGCACAAAAATCTTTAAAATTTGTGCATCATGATCTGAAAGGCCATTCACCTTTTTGCTAACAAAATGCCCTTCTAGTAATGAGGAATGAACAAAAATGTTGTCTATGGTTGTTCTACTGTTCCCTTGCACTCTCGTTAGAAAGAATACGGTTTGCATAAGATTATATGAATTAAGGAGGTCTACCAGCATCCTCTTCCTTGCACAATCACTTATACAATTAATATTGAAGTCACCACATGTAACTAACTTTTTGTATTTCCTATAAAGTGAACCAAGAACCTCCTCTAGTTTTAGCAAAAATGTTGTGAAATCGGAGTCTGGGGATCTATAAATAACAACAGTTAGAAGTTTAGCTCTGTTAAATTTAACCACACCTGCACAACATTCAAACACCTTTTCAGTGCAGTACTTTGAAACATCAATTGACTCAAATGGGATGCCGTTTTTCACATACATGTCTACTCCCTCACACCGCAAAGAGTTCCTCGAAAAGCTGCCAGCCAACCTGTATCCTGGTAAAGGCAGCCTCTGAATTATCTCCTTATTGAAGAAGTGTTCAGATATACCAATAATTTCAGAGTCAACATCTATAAGTAGTTCACTAACTTTATCTCTAATACCTTGTATATTTTGATGAAATATACTAATTCCCTCATTACTCAGATACCTAAGCTTTGTCAAAAGTGGTTCCTTTGTTAGAGAGACTTCCCTTAAACAGGAATACCTATCAGCTGACTTCAATCTAAAAAAGGTGCAGCTCTAACACCCACTACTGCAGGAATTTTCCCATGAGTGATCCCACCAACCCCACCTATGCTGTCACCTATAAGCTTTGCCAACTTCCCCTTCCCAAACCTGTTGAGGTGCAGGCCATGTCTAATGAAATCCGTCCTGCTGATAGACTCCACCGACAACACTGAAATGTGACCCGTGCTTTCTGTCATCAGCGCACCCCCAAGTCTCATGTTACTACGCCTGACGGCTGTATTAAGACGAGGCCGATCGTGACGCTGAAACAGTTCCACGAAATGCACATTCGTGTTGCCAGTCTGAGTGGCTATCTTTTCCAGGTCACCATCTGTGTCATACTCCCCATCCCTAACAATACTATTACCAGCCCCACTCACAATCACTACCTGATCCTCTTTAGTAAAATCCCTACATAACCCCCCTATGTTAACAGTCACCTGAGCCAATCCTGCATTAGGCTTCACAATGCTGGTGACATGGTACTCACTCCCCAGCACTTCCTGCAACTGCTGGCCTACACCTCTGCCATGAGAACTACCTAACAGACAAGATTCCTTGTCAGTGTGGGCCGCACAGTACAAGAACATTCGTCAACCGGAAAAGTCGGCAACTGCGGAACACTGCCTGAATACAGGACATTGTATGATTTATGAAATGACGGAACTTTTATTCCCGGCATCATCTTTCGGGGACTGCGTCATTAAGGAAGCAATACATATCCATACAGCCGATAACCTCATCAACAAAGATACGAGATTTCAAGTGAGCACAGCCTGGAACCCTGCATTGGCTGCTATTAAATCACGATGTGAAAATCAAGATTCTTCGATAACAGGCCCTTCGTAACACTGGCCTAATACGGCAGTTGGAGAGTAACGTCTGGCCGCACTGTTGACAAACGCAGCCTACAGCACACGTGCAGGAGAGCCACGCTACAATTTTCGGCAGAGGGAATTTGAATAGGGCAAATCACTGCGCATGTGCGATTTCCACGGCTGCTCGTTCTTCGCGCGCGTGTAGTAAAAACGGGCGTCGGTGGGCGGATACCGTCGGTCTTACCAAGCTATGAGCATTGTTGAACCACCTGAAGACGTCGGCTAGTTGCTCCGAGGGAATATTGTGGAATTTGCACAACGTGGTCCGGCGGCAAACCTGTGAAGACTATTTACAACAATGAAATTATGTGCATTCTTCAAAGAAAGTATCTCCAATTGATAGAATTGCAAATGTTATTATGTACGGTAAAAAGAATTTTACTTGTGATTTGCAACATAGAATACTAACTAAAAATTTCTAATTATACAAATAAATGAAAAACTAGAAAAAATTAAAGAACTTTTAACTTCATGTTTTCATTTCCTTTTGAAATATTTCCAGAAAACATGTTCCCCAAACGTTCCAAACACTTTTGATTCTTTAAATTTTTTTCTATATAAATGAAAATGAACATGAATGACAAGACCGAAAATTTTTTAACTTAACTTGACGATTATAGTAATGGTTGTTCAAAAGTATTCACTTAATTATCAGAACTTATAAATCTCAAATCTTATGTTATTCGAAAAGCTGAAATATTGCCATCTAAATTTGGAATTAAAGTTTCATTACTTTTAGATGATAAACATAAAATTACTCTTTGAGATCAATAAACTAAAATCTTTACAAATGATGATAGATTAGATAAAACATTTTATTTATTGAGGTAAAGAAACAAGTTAAGGTCATCCAATTCATGTTAATGATTCTGAATAGATTTTAGATTTTTCGTAGTTATCTTTTAATTAGAATTAAAATTTCCTTTACTATAATTTTCTAAGTTTTTAAATAACTCAACTCTGTTAGTCATTTTGTTTTTGTTGTATTTATATGGAATTTGTTTCGGGAAACTGCCAAATTTGATTTTTGGTTCGCAATCTGCAATTTTTACTCGAAAATGATCTTTGAGTCAGGACTCTCATCAGTATACTACTAATGCTCACAAAGAAACAAAACTTTTTACCATAACCACATGACTTTGGAAGCAATGGAGGAATAAGAAGATGTGGTTGATTAACATGCAGTCAAGATCAACATGCAGTTTTGAAGACTAGCAATAAAGATGATCCAAAAGTTTATAACCAACTGCTTAATAGTATGTTGGTGTTTCTTTTGAACACAAACAGCGACAATATAGCGAGGCATGTACCGGACAAACCCTTCATTTGTTTCTGGACATATGTGGCACTAAATCGATACAACATTCCCATAAATTACGAGCACCAAGAGGAGTTATGACAAAATACATGGTAACCTAAGAGAGTTGGAGAATGGTCGTCTGAGAAATGTATTACGGGGACAGCAACACAGATCGTGGAATGGGAATAAATTAGTAGTTATTGTTCTGGCAGGTGACTGTAATCTTCATTCAGTTATCATGTTAAGAGTGTCTTAGTCAGATGTGAAGGAGTCAGGAGAATGGATCACATTCCAGGATCACTTTAATCGGTTCTGAGTCCGACAGATTGGAAGCTAAGAGATCATTTAATAACAGTACACAACACATGCAAGAACTCACAGCTCCATCCTGCAGCCCTTCACACAATTTAACCACAGCACAGAGGCCCACACCATCCTGAAGCCCATACTATCCAGAGGCCACACCATCACTGATTAATCGTTTTTAAACGACTGGACTACTGTGTTTTATTAAAGTTATGTAATATGTAGTAGAAGAGAAATTTTAACAAACAATATAAAGAGTACTTCACTGAGCGTCAAGCAAACCTAGTCTGCAGGTTTCTGCAAGAGCTGTGGGATGGGCCACAACAGGTCCACAGGACTCACACAGCGATCGCCTAGTATGGGCTCGTTAATAGATGTAATATCGTAGCTCCCAGCCAGATCGTAGAAGGTCAAGTCAAACGACGTACTGCGACGTACTGATGTCAGGCAGTAGTGTGAGAAATGAGGAAATGTGGTGGATCTAAATATTTAGGGAAGTAGTTGCCAATAATATTAGAATTTCACATGTTTCGTATTCTTCATCTCAACTACACTGATTTTACGTATTTTGAACAAGCTCTTATTTTTAACAACTTGTCATTTGACAACATTTGTTATCAGTTGTTTTTATAAAAACCGACTATTATTACTACTTATTGCTACAGTGGCCAAAACGATGAATGTGAGCTCCCTGGTAAGAATAGGTGAGCCCAGGACAGTGGCTTTTGACGTCTGAACTGAACAGTATGCTTCAGGTATTTTACTAACGTCATGAGCAAAATCAGAACTCAAGCTCATCCAGATCTGTCGAGCAAGTGGTTAGGTAAACTTGCGCACAGTGCTGACAGAACACCACAGTTTCTGTCACAGTCTCCCAATCGCTACTATTAGGAAGCTGAAAGTTTCACACATAATTATGTAGGTCAGGTCAAGTAATACCTCTTCTCTGGAGTGTAATTTCCGATTATCTGTTAGGCACAGACTTCGTCCTGTAAATGTCAGCGTCTGCTACCGCTATGATGGGGTTCATAATTTGTAATATCAGACTTAGAATGAGGGCTAACCGTCAGTAAGACAAGAGAGAATCGTAAATTGTAAATGCAGTAATACTGTGTCTAGTGTTATAGTGGCATTGATGGTCCATGAGGAAATATCATACGGTAAATGTAATACAGGAAGAACAAATAAATTTATATATAGACCTAGGATTGCACCAAAGAAGATTACGACCGATCCATGTCATGAAAGTGACCATTAGGCTTAACATACGTTCAGAGAACTGTTTCAAGGAAAACAACAGGGCAGAAACAGAAGAAAGGCTACCTTCATTGTGGTGCTAGTGCTGCTATTGCTAGACCTCTGATAAACTGGGCATATACTAAGAGAATACTTCAATAGCACTACAAGAATTTATGGCTGAGATGGGATTGACGACTGAGATGTCGAAACAATACGTCTTCTCAGACTTGAGGAAAGATCAGATTTGAGTATTAACGAGTTATTGTTGTGTACAATGTAATAGTAATGACTAATCTAGCCATTTATAAAGCAACTGGGATAGTTCATTCATGTCCCATGGTTAAAAAAATCAACATACAGCTACGATCATTCCAAGGTCAGTATTAGCTGTTCTATCTGCCACAGTTGTTTCTGCAGAAAATTGTGTAGGGGTTAATAATATATTCCTCAACCATCGTATATGCTCTGTGCCATCTTTATAAGGTAAGGCTGATGTGTGTAATTTATAGTAAAAGGCAGTCTGTGTGCTAAAATCGAAATAGGATAGTTGAGTGGTATTTAGTACATCCAGGAACAAAACGTTTTAAGTTCCACACCTAGAACACAGCATCTCATACCAAATAATCCCATTTCTAATGCTTCATTGCACACCTCCAGGTCGCAAAGTGTAGCCACCATAACAGTGTCACAAAAGCATTTCTGTAATAGACATCAGTACATTCATTTTATTCCAGCTAAGGATCGTCTCATTTTTGATAAGGCTGGATATTATCAGTATCAATAACAAGAATGTTGAAATGTTCATGTGTTTTATGACTCTGCAAAAAGGATTTTCTTTTGTTAGTTGCAAAATGTCGAAACAACCACATTTAGGTACAATTTAACCATGCTTTTTTAACCAGATCCAAATGAAAATGGAGATGTATAAACAGAATTTTCGTAATATAGTCATCGTCCTTGGATCCATTGTTTCTTATGCAGATACTCCAATGTATATCCACTTTTTCATCAGTGTTTTACAGTAAATGCTGACACGTAAATTACGTAATATCTGTAATCAAATGGAGTATCATGAAAAATTAGAGAAGGGACTATGTGTCTTGTTAAAAAAGGAAATTATGTGATGCATTTAAGAGCTATCTATGTGGTAAATTCTCCATCTCTGTGAAAGACATCATGAAGGGAGAAACACCATTTATCACACATGGGAGTGACATGCGGCAACATGAGAAACACTGGGTGAAATCGGCAAGAAAGCATCCGACTATACCATATAAAGTGGAATTACCCACTGATGAAATGGGTGCTCTGATGGGGCAACAATCAAGAATATCACAGTAGCTCTTGGTCTGTTGATGTACAGGGTCAACTTTTTGGTAACAGGGTTACATCTTTATCTTACCCTTTTTCAATCTGAGCACTCCTCTCTTGTACTTACATTCTTATGATTCTCTATTCATTCTTCTATTTGTAATTTTTTACCAGTATTTCATTACAGCCTGTGCTTGTTTTTCTGAGAACTTCAAACATACAGTATATTCGTTACCTCACTGGCAATTCTACTCTCTTGATAGCAGAATGTATGCAATAAAAGATGCCCTATAATGGTCAATTTTGGATGAAATATATTGAGCTGTAGCTGCAAATCTATCTCTTACTTATTGTTTCAAGACCATACATATACGTCGACAGTTCTGGGTGTTCTTTATCAAAATATTTAAAGATTTGTTCAGTAACAGTACAAGACATGAATGGCACAATGCAGTTCTAGCTTACAAGTTAAACTGCACTTGCAGACTTTCAACTAGCCACATTCAACTACTTTACTAAGTCACCAGAATGTTATAATGTCCCCATGCTAGGGTATTCATTTTATCTATGTGTACAAAACGTTTATGATGGTCTGCTGAGTTTGCTAACGTAATCGAACACACAGTAATGACTACATGACAGTTATCCCCCTTCCACAATACATTGACATTTACAGCGAAATTATAACTAACTGCCTGTGTTACAGCAAAACTAATAAAATGTCTCTGTTTCAGTAAAATCGTAACAAATTACTCCACGTTACAGCGAAATAGTGACAAAATACCCTTGATATGGGAAAAATCCTATAAGCAAAAGTGTCAGACTCTCCCCAACACTGCAGGAATGCTACAGAAGAATACTCAACAATGTGCAGCCGTTGGCTGAAACTGTGGGAAAGTGTACCAGAAAACTTATCTCTCGAAGCTTTCAGTTCATGGCCAGAGATTCATCACAACACTTTTGGCTTTTATTTATCCAATTGTATAAATACGAGTATCTGTTCTGTATCATTACAAAACACACACAATGGTACTATTGATCTAACATATTGTTTATAGTGTATTTGACTAGAACAGAATCATACTGTAGCATAGTGAAAACTATATAAAACTCTTATAAAATAGGATGCTGACAGATAATAATTCACTTTGTATTAGTCATAAATGAGGGTTGCTACGTTTTCAAAGTAACCTAAACATTATAGTGACTTCTTGTTAGGGTATTAACTTTATCTTGTAGAGCAAAACATTCGTAGATTCTGCTGATAATTCTAACTTATGTAATTGCACCATTATGAGTAAATGACTTTCTTCACTCCACATTATCATGTTACGGGAAATTTGTAACGAAATCCTCTATACATTTCTATGATATAACAGAACTGTAACAAATTGCCTCATATTACAGCAAAATTCCACAAATTTTCTTTACATCACTGTATACTGACTGCGGTTGCTGTCCCACAGTATTCATTGACTCCAACCTCTGCATGCATTTCAAGCATATCTGACATGTTCGTTGCACGTAGTAACTTCACTGTTTAATATGCTGGGTATTACTGGGTATGGCCATTTTGTTTTGGTTGGATGTATCGCTCCTGCTGGTGGTGTCTTCACATTCCTTTGCCCAGCATGGATTACGAGAAGTACATCATCATTCTTCCCTGAAGTTTTGTTTAAATTCCCTGAGTATTTCTTTTATAATTTTGCATTGGGCTGTGTTACAGTCATTAGTACACAGTTTGTCCTTGGTATTCTGCAATTACTTCCGATTGCCTGATGATGATGATACTCTTCTTTACACAACGGCATTGTCACTTTACAATCCAATAGTGAAACTGATCCCTCTAGGAGGAAACCATACATACTGTAACTGTGGCTACCTGGTACAGTGCGTATTAGACTGCACTCTCCATAACAAAGTTTTGTTGAATAAATGGTCTCTAGCATGGAAACCATGCATTTCCGGACATAAGTTCAATAGACCTTTTTTGTTCCATATGTTTTCACCAATCAATCCCTAGAGTTTGTACTAGGTGGAAAAAATCACCCTGTGTTGAAATATGTAACAATAACCGTCCAGTATAAAACACTATGTTCCATTAGTTAAATATATCTTGATCAAAGGCGTAAAATTTTCCAAGTAGAATGGTTTTTACAATGTCTCAATCCACTTCTGTATGCTGCACTCAATAGGGTAATTGCATTTGGGTGTTTCAGACCACGCAATAAAATTTTGTCAGTCCTATATAAGAATTATCTGCTTGAGATTCTACTCTACAGACATGTATGACAAGCATTGCAGACATGAAGGTAGGTCAGTCATTGGAATGAAATGTTTGTGCACTATAAATAGCAGTAGTTACAGGTATACTGCTGGAAACAGCTCCCAAAACAGTGACATTGCTTTCTGTCTAGAACAGGAGACTGCTAACCAGTTATAACAATGGAACATGATTAAGAGCAAAACTGTGTACCTTTAGAAATACATATAGATTTCACAGGTAGCAATGAGATCTAAGCATACATCACCATAAATACTTTCTAAAAGGGAGTCATCCGATATGCAGTGGTGAGTTATTTACTGCGGCAGGGTAGCTACCCCTGACTTCAACCTAGGCACGCTGGATTAAACTGCACTTTCGTGGGGTGTACTACTTATATAGTGGCCGCCATTGACAGAGGAATACGCATCACATTGCAGCTTGGCGTGGTGTACCTTATAACGATATGTTTACGTAATGTGTATACATAAACATACAGTTATAAATGTCCCCGTTCGTAGTCGCTAATTATAACAATATGTTTACTTTTGTGCTGTAACATATAGCTATAATCAGCGGTGGAAACATATTTGCGAACGCCGACCGTGTGCGGCTGTTTCTTGTTTGATCGTCTGATCAGTCGCAAGTTGCATTGCAGAGGAGAGTAAATGCCTATTCAAAATATAATTATTTTTGGATAGCTCAACATGAATTTCCTAAGTGACCGTAGTTTATCATGCATTTACCAGTAGAATATGGCGCGGAGAAAATATTTCGCCGCATACAACTTCCGTCCGATTTCGACGAAAGAATTCGTGACTGTGAACTCTCTATTTGGCAGAAACACAAAGAAAATTAAATAACTTCATGAAGGAGTGAGACATAGATTCTATATTAAATAAATAGTCCATACACTAGTTCCATTTAACTCTGTATTTATGGCAATTAATAGACGAACTTACACTGCAATGAAGGATTTAACATGGATGCCGTTTTGACTGGCACTTCTCGTAATGAAAACAATTCCTTTGACGTTTTCACATACACGTCGCACAATAAATCTACTACTAGGCACTTTTAGTATTACACATTTACTTTACACTAAAACAATATTATTTTTAACGATAATAATACCGCGGCAAGAAATGCGCGTCTGACACAAGTTACAAGAGACAAGAGAAGAATGAGTAACTGTTCATCGAGAATATCTCGTACACACAAAAAAAAAAAAAAAAACAAAAAAAAAAAAAAAAAAAAGTGTAAAAGTGTTCTTCTTCTGTCCGTTTTTCGCGCCGCGGTTTTCAAAGTCAATAACTCACTGCATCTCTGACGGCGCTTCGACAATAAACGAGTTACGTCACAGGTCGTTCACCTTTTACATTCTCGCAACATTATTTGCTAACTGTAGCTGTTGCCGAGCGACTGCTCGATTAGTGAATGATTTAAAATGCTGAGGCAATCACATAATGTTACAAGCTGCTGATGTGGAACTCAGCATACTGATCATGCAAGCTACTGCAAATATTCATTTAACCGAAATAAAACCCCAAAGCAGCTCACATTACAATCCTAACACACATAGTGGTGGGAGTGCCGTACATGTTTAAATAAAAACAACGTGACACAAACATTTACGACTAGGTAATCATCTTAAGATCATATAAAACGCCCTCAATGTGTCTTCCTGACTACAGAACGTGGTATTAAACTGCGATTTATGACTACATCATATTGCTAGGCATTTTTCACACTAAGAAGCGATATCTACAACAAACCCCTTGCTTCTCTTATGGCGTAAACTGGCAAACAACCATTAGTTTGCTAAAGTGATAAAAACTTTATTTCCATGTATACAAAATACCTGGAGAGAAGCTAGTAACGTGCACTCAAGAAGTTTTTTTATTCTGTCTGCCTACAGTATTAAGTACTTTCCCATAAACCGTGTGGAAACTCAATCACTATTTATAACCGACAGCCATCTTACCGATTGTATAAAGTGTCAGGAAAACATTTATAACTACATTGTTTGACAATACAGAAATAACCGTTAATGGAGTTGAAAGAAGTGGAATATGACAAACAGAAATTCTTTGACAGACTGACGTGGGATTGAAAACCATTCTGATCTGTCATCTGACACTTCTTAGCACAGCTACACAGCTAGTGTCTGACAGCATTGTCTGCGATGCTGTGGCTGGGAGTTATTAAGAGCCACATATTAATCCGATCGGTATGTTGGCGCTGTAGAACTAGTGTGGTCCTGGCATGATGCAGCTGTGGCCTGTCCTACACGTTTCATGGAATGACCATCACAGCACGGGATGGGGATGCTGTGCACATTACGTCCATCAGGTGGCACATAAGTAGCTGATGCATCTTATCGTGTCTGCCAGTGTCGTGTTAGTGGAAATGGTGTCTGCACAACTTTGCAGTCGGTGGCGGCAATCACTCTCGAGTGGTGGATGGCGGTCAGCTCTGCTGATGCCGTCGGACACAGTCAGGCCACAATTGCGGTGGCCTCCCATCTGGACATTTGAGTATTGCAGTCTGCAGAGGAGCCCCACAGCTGTTTAAATAACTAAAAAGCGGGTTACCCTACTACACACGTTATGGAGCAGCTTAATGGTTTGAAGGGCTCTGCCGCAGTCCACACACACTTTCAGCACACTGCCTGCTGAGGCCTGAGTGGTGTTTGTTTACACACACACACACACAAACGTCAGCATTTACACTACTGGCCATTAAAATTGCTACACAAAGAAGAAATGCAGATGATAAACGGGTATTCATTGGACAAATATATTATACTAGAACTGACATGTGATTACATTTTCACGCAGTTTAGGTGCATAGATCCTAAGAAAGCAATACCCTGAACAACCACCTCTGGTCGTAATAACGGCCGTGATACGCCTGGGCATTGAGTCAAACAGGGCTTGGGTGGCGTATACAGGTACAGCAGCCAATGCAGCTTCAACACGATACCACAGTTCATCAAGAGTAGTGACTAGCGTATTGTGACGAGCCAGTTGCTCAGCCACCATTGACCAGACGTTTTCAATTGGTAAGAGATTTGGAGAATGTGCTGGCCAGGGCAGCAGTTGAAAATTTTCTGTATCCAGAAAGGGCCGTACAGGACCTGCAACATGCGGTAGTGCATTATCCTGCATGTAGGGTTTCGCAGGGATCGAATGAAGGGTAGAGCCACGAGTCGTAACACATCTGAAATGTAACGTCCACTGTTAAAAGTGCCGTCAGTACGAACAAGAGGTGACGGAGACGTGTAACCAATGCCACCCCATACCATCACGCCGGGTGATACGCCAGTATGGCGATGACGAATACACGCTTCCAATGTGCGTTCACCGCGATGTCGCCAAACACGGATACGACCATCATGATACTGTAAAAAGAACCTGGATTCATCTGAAAAAATGACGTTTTGCCATTCGTGCATCCACGTTCGTCGTTGAGTACACCATCGCAGGCGCTCCTGTCTGTGATGCAGCGTCAAGGGTAACCGCAGCCACGGTCTCCGAGATGATAGTGCATGCTGCTGCAAACGTCGTCGAACTGTTCGTGCAGACGGTTGTTGTCTTGCAAACGTCCCCATCTGTTGACTCAGGGATCGATACGTGGCTGCACGATCCGTTACAGGCAGGCGGATAAGATGCCTGTCATCTCGACTGCTAATGATACGCGGCCGTTTGGATCCAGCACGGCGTTCCGTATTACCCTCCTGGACCCACAGATTCCATATTCTGCTAACAGTCATTGGATCTCGACCAATGTGAGCAGCAATGTCGCGATACGATAAACCGCAATCGCGATAAGCTACAATCCGACCTTTATCAAAGTCGGAAACGTGATGGTACGCATTTCTCGTCCTTACACGTGGCATCACAAAAACGTTTCACCAGGCAACGCCGGTCAACTGCTGTTTGTGTATGAGAAATCGGTTGGAAGCTTTCCTCATGTCAGCACGTTGTAGGTGTCGCCACCGGCGTCGACCTTGTGTGAATGCTCTGAAAAGATTATCATTTGCATATCACATCATTTTCTTCCTGTCGGTTAAATTTCGTGTCTGTAGCATGTCATCTTCGTGGTGTAGCAATTTTGATGGCCAGTAGTGTATTATAACGTTACTAGTCTCGGGGTTTAAGAGTAGCGTCTTTTACTATTAATTAAAAAAGTCCGGGATCCTAGATGCAATTCCACTATTTAGATTCTGAGTAAATGATTATTAGCAATGGTAACCAAACACTTCTGGCATAGTAAGAAACCTTCATTCTTTTATTGTACCACTGCATTGTCAAAGTGGACGGAAGAGGGACAGAATATCAGGGCACTCTCTAGCCCTTGTGGTGGGAAACTATCCCTGAATTATGGAAGAAAATGCAGTGATCAAAGACGTGAAGATGCAGAAGGGACAGGACTCATAAGGTATTTTCACTGTACAGCTGGCCCATAACTGAAAAAGTGTCATTGGCAAAAGATTCCTGATTAATCCCCCATTTGGTTCTCTGGGAGGGGGCTGCCAAGAGGAGGGTGACCGTGGGAAAAAGACTGAATAGCCAACGAAGATTTAACGTTCTAATAGTCGGAGCATAGATCGTCAGTAGTTTGAACGTAGTAGAGAAGCAGGAAAAACTGAAAAGGGAAATGCTGTACTAATGAATTGGTCTAACACGTCTTTTATATGTCACATCTTCCGCTGATTATTTATATTTTCTTAGAATACTCGAAATGAACCTCAGATTGCATGTGCCAATCCTAAACCTAATTTTAAGGATCATTCCGCGTTAGGTCGTGTCGGACGGAATGCCGACATTAGGATGAGATATTAATGTTGCTTGTGAATTCATGGAGTTGGCTAGCAACCTAAATTTGGTGTCCTTGAGAATGAGGTTCAGATGATAAAACAGGAATATTTAGACGCATATCTCACTATTTTCACAGGGTATTTTGACAGAAACCATGGAAAGAACAACAGCAGCACTCTCATATATGGGCACTTGAAACTATGTGGAACTACTATTTAAGTACAACTTATCCACGTTATGTTGCTATCGAACGTTCTATTTCTTCTGAGGCGAAAGATGTGTCAGAAGAAGACAGAAGTCCATTGCAAATGAGGAAAGATTTGTAAAAGAAAACGTACAATTTGGGATCGAATTTAAGAAATTGAGAAATTTTGCGCTACGTACACGCTCTGTAAGCAGAAGCTGTGCATTTTAACTGAAATCCATATCATCCCACCCGTATCTTCTTTCACAGAACATTCATTCTGAAATAAAAAGATAGAGCTGTTGCTTACCTTGGTTAAACGCTATTGCAGGAACGTAGACGACTATAGGAATCCAGGACGTCTGAAATAAAGAAAGAACTTGTTTTAGCTTATCAAAATTTGTCATTGTATGAGTAATGTTAGTGCAAATTATTTCTTACATACAATGGGATTGTCAATGAAGTAATGTATATGTTGGAATGTGCCCCGGATACTGCAGGGATACATGATCATCATTCTATTCGCTCAAATACTAACACCACCTTTCGAAACGGGGGCGCCGGTCGCAGGTGGCCGAGCGGTCCTAGGCGCTTCAGTCTGGAACCGCGCGACCGCTACGGTCGCAGTTTCGAATCCTGCCTCGGGCAAGGATGCGTGTGATGTCCTTAGGTTGATTAGGTTTAAGTAGTTCTAAGTTCTAGGGGACAGATGACCTTAGATGTTAAGTCCCATAGTGCTCAGAGCCTTTTGAACCATTTTCTGAAACTGGGGCAGTTGTGCAGTTGTTTCTCCATTAGAAATTTCTTCAGCTTATCCTTCGAGACAGGATGGAGGAGTATCAGTCTAAGCAGCAAAGAAAAATCTCTGGTGATACCAGGTATCAAAAAAACACCTCTGAGAAGGTAGCCAGACAGTCTGATCCTCATAGCGGCGAATTAGGAAGCCAAAGCAGGTTCGTTAAACGCAGTTCTATGGATAGCAGATATATGTTTAATAGGAAGGACAATTGTAATTACAGGTCAACTAACTTTTATTAATATGCTAAACAGAATACACAAAACCAGCCGAAATAGTAATGAATTTTCATTAGAGCAGACTGTTATAAAAATTATGGTACCTCACTTTGTCTGAATACAGAGTGTACGACGTGGATAATGGTTGAAACTGTAGTTTTGCACTTCATGATAATGCTGTTAGATGTGGGGTGCTCAACAGCGTGGCCATCAGCGTCCTCAGGAGGACTCGTTGTGATGAGTGGAAGAAGGGGGAGGGTGATGGCTGTCCCCACAGGTGGAGTTGCTTGTAATGCATTAACATCTTTGTGAACGTTTGGGCATATGTGTGTGCTTACGCGCGTGAGTGTGTGTCAGTCTCCTGGCTGCTTTGATGCAGCTCACCACGAATTCCTCTCCTGTGACACCCTTTTCCTCTTATAGTAGCACTGGCACCCTATGGCCTTAATTACTTATTCGATATACGGAGGTTGCCCATAAAGTAATGCACCACACTTTTTTTCTTCAACGATTCTTTATTGAACATAATGAGAAAGACACAAACAAAAGAATGGTGTTTTATCTACAAACCCTATTTTTCCACGTAATCTCCATCCCATTCTAACGCCTTCCTCCAGCGCGAAACAACGGCGTGTATGCCCTGTCGGTACCCATCCTTGTCCTGGAGGCGGAGCCAGTGCTTCAATGTGTCAATCACCTCCTCATCGTCTTCCACGAATTTCACAAACACATGAAAGTCCGAGGCGGCTAGGTCAGCGTTGAGGGTTGGATGGGGTAACACTGTCCAACCCTGTTTTGCGATGTGTTCAGCAGTCCTCAGACTTGTGTGGGGCCAAGCGTTATCGTGTTACAGCAAAACATCTCCTGGGTTGCTGTGGCACCAAAGTCGCCGGAAGCGCGTCTTGAGTTTTGTTAATCTGTTGATATATGCTTCTGAATTAATGGTACCATCTCTCGGAATCACATCAATGATAATCACACCTTCGCAGTCCCAGAACGCGGTGACCATACTGGCGGAAGCAGTTGCTTTGAATTTTTTCTTCTGTGGGGAGTCTGAATGGCACCATTCCATCGACTGTCGTTTTGTTTCCTGCTCAAAATGCTGTACCCAGCTTTCATCACCTGTCACAATCTGGGACAAGAAGGCCTCCCCTCAGCTTGAAAACGTTGCAGTAGATAAAGACAAATTTTTTTTGGTGCGATTTGTGATCCACCGTTAGACACTGCAGGACCCATCTTGCACACACTTTTGAATATCCGAGAGTGCAGATAATTGCATCCACACTTTCTTTGCTGGTTGACAGATGCAGGGCCAACTGCCGAATTGTAATGCGTCTGTCCTCGCGAATGACAACGTCAGCTCGCTGCAACATGTCAGGTATGACAGCCGCGGATGGTCTCCCCGACCGCTACAAATCGTAGAGCTCCGCCGAACCGCCTTCTGACGACCTCACCCTCCGTGCTCAGCAACTAACTGCGCTTCTAAATAGTTCAAATGGCTCTGAGCACATCTGAGGTCACCAGTCCCCTAGAATGTAGAACTACTTAAACCTAACTAACCTAAGGACATCACACACATCCATGCCCGATGCAGGATTCGAACCTACGACCGTAGCGGTCGCGAGGTTCCAGACTGAAGCGCCTAGAACCGCTCCGGCACAGCCACCGGCAAACTGTAATTATGTCGACAGCAGATTCTCAATAGACTTTGCACAAACGGTTATGAATATTCCTCACAGTTTCATTCTCTGCAGTGAGAAATACTATGACGGTACGTTGCTCGTAACGTACATCACCTAGAGACGCCATTTTGAAACTGTCCTGAAGCTACGGTATCTGTCGGAAGTTAAGGGAACTTGGCGGGCTCACTCAGGATTTAGGTTTTCCGTGATTTCCCTAAATCGCTCCAGGTAAATGCAGGGATGGTTCCTTTCAAAGGGCACAGCCGACTTCCTTCCCTATCATTCCCTAATCCGATGAGACCGATGACCTCGCTGTCTGGTCTCCTCCCCCAAAATAACCGCACTTACCTCTGTTTCTCCCTTCCTCCTTTCTGTTAAAAAATGAAAAATCCAAATGGAAACTACTTAAAGAAAGCATGCAACCAAAAGGCGAAGTTTCAAATCTTGAATGTACATTCTATAATTGTAGGATGGACAGTAACTAGTTGCTTGTCTTTTAAAATATAGCGTGCGGCTCACTATAAAACCTTACCAGATGATTGTAGAGTACAACTGGTCGTCGCTGTCAGAAAAATTCGTACAAATTTTTAGTTTTCTGAACATAGGTGATTAAAATCTTGTGAGTGTTCAATACTAGATTGGCAATGGTCGTTAATAATTCATATTTTCATCCTGCAGTGTTTCACACTACAGCTAAACTCTCACAAACCCTGCAGACTTGCGATCGCGGCTTTGATACCACTCCATAACTCTCATTTACTCGTGAAGGAAGACAGATATCAGTGTCACTACCATTTCAAATCTCTTTTGTACTTTTAGCTGTATTTCATGAACAGTAATGTATCAAACAGTAAGTTACACAAAGCCAGACTTCCTCAATATTATATTCATATATTGAGTGTACGTGCTTGAGAGATAGCGACATTCCGCAATGACTTAGGAATTATGTAAAGGTCAATGGTTTATTAAGAAGCTAAAATGCTACACTACCATGCGTACAAAAATCAGTTTCTTTAAACATACACATTCTTTAAAACCGACTGAGGAACTTTTCAGAGCTAAACGATCATGCGAAATGAAAAGCAGGTGTTTTATTTTTTTCACAAAGAAAGTAACGTTTAAAGGAAAAGATAAGAGAATAAAATGATGTGGTTTAGTCTTGTGTAACGTAAACAGCTTTTACAATGTGAAAATCGGAGAAGCGTATTTCACCCCTTTTCTCCGTCACGGCCCAGTATGCTCCGGACGGCAGCTTGGGCCGCCTAGGCGAAGACCGGGCTTATACATCCCATACCTGCCCTTCCCGCCGTGGAGTGTAAATGGAAGCCTACCTCACACTCAGCGTGGTTTTTTAGTTCCGTTACGCATCTCAATTGATATTTAAGAAATTATGTTCTTAAAAAATCTGATTTTTGTACTTGCGGTAGTGTAGCATCTTAACTTCGTATTAATCCAATGACCTTTTCATAATTCGCAACAGTCATTGTGAAAACAGGCTATTTGTCAAGAATGTGCACTTGAAATACAAATCTTGTATTGAAAAAGTCTGACAGGATGTAGCTAACTGTTCCGGACGTTTTAGACTATAAATCATTGCGAGTGAAATACAAGGTGTTACAAAAAGGTACGGCCAAACTTTCAGGAAACATTCCTCACACACAAATAAAGAAAAGATGTTATGTGGACATGTGTCCGGAAACGCTTAATTTCCATGTTAGAGCTCATTTTAGTTTCGTCAATATCTACTGTACTTCCCCGATTCTGATGATCAAATTGTAAATTTTCACAATCAACATGTGTGGGCTGACGAAAATCCGCACGAAATTGTGCAATCACGTCACAAACACAGATTTTATGTGAACGTTTGGGCAGGCATTGTTGGTGATGTCTTGATTGGGCCCCATGTTCTTCCACCTACACTCAATGGAGCACGTTATCATGATTTCATACGGGATACTAAAAATGGCTCTGAGCACTATGGGACTTAACATCTATGGTCATCAGTCCCCTAGAACTTAGAACTACTTAAACCTAACTAACCTAAGGACAGCACACAACACCCAGCCATCACGAGGCAGAGAAAATCCCTGACCCCGCCGGGAATCGAACCCGGGAACCCGGGCGTGGGAAGCGAGAACGCTACCGCACGACCACGAGATGCGGGCCATACGGGATACTCTACCTGTGCTTCTAGAACATGTGCCTTTTCAAGTACGACACAACATGTGGTGCATGCACGATGGAGCTCCTGCACATTTCAGTCGAAGTGTTCGTACGCTTCTCAACAACAGATTCGGTGACCGATGGATTGGTAGAGGCGGACCAATTCCATGGCCTCCACGCTCTCCTGACCTCAACCCTCTTGACTTTCATTTATGGTGGCATTTGAAAGCTCTTGTCTACGCAACCCCGGTACCAAATGTAGAGACTCTTCGTGCTCGTTTTGTGGACGGCTGTGATACAATACGCCATTCTCCAGGGTTGCAACAGCGCATCAGGGATTCCATGCGACGGAGGGTGGATGCATGTATCTTCGCTAACGGAGGACATTTTGAACATTTCCTGTAACAAAGTGTTTGAAGTCACGCTGGTACGTTCTGTTGCTATGTGTTTCCATTTCATGATTAATGTGATTTGAAGAGAAGTAATAAAAAGAGCTCTAACATGGAGAGTAAGCGTTTCCGAACACATGTCCACATAACATATTTTCTTTCTTTGTGTGTGAGGAATGTTTCCTGAAAGTCTGGCCGTACCTTTTTGTAACACCCTGTATATCTAAAAGTACAAAAGAGTTTATGAAATGATAGCAACACGTAATTTTGTCTCTGTTCACAAGTACTTGTGAGTTATTGAGAGGATTCAATCCTGCGATCACAAGCCTATAGCGTTGGCGCGGGTTTCTCATAGTGTGAAACACTGCAGGAAAGAAAAACTAATTACTAGCTATCGACGCAGGCCTAGTATCGGACCCTCATCATCCATCTTTAGAAGACTCCAAAAATATAAGGATATGTCTCTCGGCGATGAACGACTACACTGGTCAATCATCTGGTACTTTTTTACAACGGGCCACACTTCACATGACAAAATACAAGCAATTATTTGTTGCCCACATTTTACAATTAGTGGAATGTACATTTTGTATTTGGAACTGGGAAGAAGGATAAACTCTCCAAGATGAGACTTTGTTGTTAATGGACTTGAGCCATGCGCCTGGGGAGGTTCGAGTCCTCCCTCGGGCATGGGTGTGTGTGTTAGTCCTTAGGATAATTTAGGCTAAGTAGCATGTAAGAACCCGTGGTCTAGGGGTAGCGTCTTTGATTCATAATCAAAACGTCTTCGGTCCCTGGTTCGATCCCCGCCACTGCCTAAATTTTTGATAAATGATCAGCATTGGCGGCCGAAGACTTCCGGCATAAGAAGTCAGCCTCATTCTGCCAACGGCCTTGTCAAAGAGGGCGGAGGAGCGGATAGAGGTTCAGGGCACTCTCCTGTCGTAGGAGTGGGAAATTGCCCCTAAAGGCGGAAGAATCAGCAATGATCAACGACATGAGGATGCAGAAGGCAATGGAAACCACTTCATTAAAGACACGTAACGTGTATCCACAGGACATGTGGCCTGTAATTAAAGAAGTGTCATGATGATGTCTCCAATGGCAAAAGATCCCGGAATAGTCCCCCATTCGGATCTCCGGGAGGGGACTGCAAAGGGGGAGGTTACCATGAGAAAAAGATTGAATAATCAACGAAAGGATAACGTTCTACGAGTCGGGGCGTGGAATGTCAGAAGCCTGAACGTGGTAGGGAAACTAGAAAATCTGAAAAGGGAAATGCAAAGGCTCAATCTAGATATAGTAGGGGTCAGTGAAGTGAAGTGGAAGGAAGTCAAGGATTTCTGGTCAGATGAGTATCGGCCGGCCGAAGTGGCCGTGCGGTTAAAGGCGCTGCAGTCCGGAACCGCAAGACCGCTACGGTCGCAGGATCGAATCCTGCCTCGGGCATGGATGTTTGTGATTTCCTTAGGTTAGTTAGGTTTAACTAGTTCTAAGTTCTAGGGGACTAATGACCTCAGCAGTTGAGTCCCATAGTGCTCAGAGCCATTTGAACCATTTTTGATGAGTATCGGGTAATATCAACAGCAGCAGAAAATGGTATAACAGGTATAGGATTCGTTATGAATAGGAAGGTAGGGCCGAGGGTGTGTTACTGTGAACAGTTCAGTGACCGGGTTGTTCTAATCAGAATCGACAGCAGACCAACACCGACAACGATAGTTCAGGTATACATGCCGACGTCGCAAGCTGAAGATGAACAGATAGAGAAAGTGTATGAGGATATTGAAAGGGTAATGCAGTATGTAAATGGGGACGAAAAACTAATAGTCATGGGCGACTGGAATGCAGTTGTAGGGGAAGGAGTAGAAGAAAAGGTTACAGGAGAATATAGGTTTGAGACAAGGAATGAAAGAGGAGAAAGACTAATTGAGTTCTGTAACAAGTTTCGGCTAGTAATAGCGAATACCCTGTTCAAGAATCACAAGAGGAGGAGGTCTACTTGGAAAAGGCCGGGAGATACGGGAAGATTTCAATTCGATTACATCATGGTCAGACAGAGATTCCGAAATCAGATACTGGACTGTAAGGCGTACCCAGGAGCAGATATAGACTCAGATTGCAATATAGTAGTGATGAAGAGTAGGCTGAAGTTCAAGACATTAGTCAGGAAGAATCAATCCGCAAAGAAGTGGGATACGGAAGTACTAAGGAATGACGAGATACGTTTGAAGTTCTCTAAAGCTATAGATACAGCAATAAGGAATAGCGCAGTAGGCAGTACAGCTGAAGAGGAATGGACATCTCTAAAAAGGGCCATCACAGAAGTTGGGAAGGAAAACATAGGTGCAAAGAAGGTAGCTGCGAAGAAACCATGGGTAACAGACGAAATACTTCAGTTGATTGATGAAAGGAGGAAGTACAAACATGTTCCGGGAAAATCAGGAATACAGAAATACAAGTCGTTGAGGAATGAAATAAATAGGACGTGCAGGGAAACTAAGACGAAATGGCTGCAGGAAAAATGTGAAGACATCGAAAAAGATATGATTGTCGGAAGGACAGACTCAGCATACAGGAAAGTCAAAACAACCTTTGGTGACATTAAAAGCAACGGTGGTAACATTAAGAGTGCAACGGGAATTCCACTGTTAAATGCAGAGGAGAGAGCAGATAGGTGGAAAGAATACATTGAATGCCTCTATGAGGGTGAAGATTCGTCTGATGTGATAGAAGAAGAAACAGAAGTCGATTTAGAAGAGATGGGGGATCCAGTATTAGAATCGGAATTTAAAAGAGCTTTGGAGGACTTACGGGCAAATAAGGCAGAAGGGGTAGATAACATTCCGTCAGAATTTCTAAAATCATTGGGGGAAGTGGCAACAAAACGACTATTCACGTTGGTGTGTAGAATATATGAGTCTGGCGACATACCATCTGACTTTCGGAAAAGCATCATCCACACAATTACGAAGACGGCAAGTGCGAGAATTATCGCACACTCAGCTTAACAGCTCATGCATTGAAGCTGCTTACAAGAATAATATACAGAAGAATGGAAAAGAAAATTGAGAATGCGCTAGGTGACGATCAGTTTGGCTTTAGGAAAAGTAAAGGGACGAGAGAGGCAATTCTGACGTTACGGCTAATAATGGAAGCAAGGCTAAAGAAAAACCAAGACACTTTCATAGGATTTGTCGACCTGGAAAAAGCGTTCGACAATATAAAATGGTGCAAGCTGTTCGAGATTCTGAAAAAAAGTAGGGGGTAAGCTATAGCGAAAGACGGGTCATATACAATATGTACAAGAACCAAGAGGAAATAATAAGAGTGGACGATCAAGAACGAAGTGCTCGTATTAAGAAGGGTTTAAGACCAGGCTGTAGCCTTTCGCCCCTACTCTTCAATCTGTACATCGAGGAAGCAATGATGGAAATAAAAGAAAGGTTCAGGAGTGGAATTAAAATACAAGGTGAAAGGATATCAATGATAGGATTCGCTGATGACATTGCTATCCTGAGTGAAAGTGAAGAAGAATTAAATGATCTGCTGAACGGAATGAACAGTCTAATGAGTACACAGTATGGTTTGAGAGTAAATCGGAGAAAGACGAAGGTAATGAGAAGTAGTAGAAATGAGAACAGCGAGAAACTTAACATCAGAATTGATGGTCACGAAGTCAATGAAGTTAAGGAATTCTGCTACCTAGGCAGTAAAATAACCAATGACGGACGGAGCAAAGAGGACATCAAAAGCAGACTCGCTATGGCAAAAAAGGCATTTCTGGCCAAGAGAAGTCTACTAATATCAAATACCGACCTTAATTTGGGGAAGAAATTTCTGAGGATGTACGTCTGAAGTACAGCATTGTATGGTAGTGAAACATGGACTGTGGGAAAACCGGAAAAGAAGAGAATCGAAGCATTTGAGATGTGGTGCTATAGACGAATGTTGAAAATTAGATGGACTGATAAGGTAAAGAATGAGGAGGTTCTATGCAGAATCGGAGAGGAAAGGAATATGTGGAAAACACTGATAAGGAGAAGGGACAGGATGATAGGACATCTGCTAAGACTTGGGGGAATGACGTCCATGGTACTAGAGGGAGCTGTAGAGGGCAAAAACTGTAGAGGAAGACAGAGATTGGAATACGTCAGGCAAATAATTGAGAACGTAGGTTGCAAGTGCTACTCTGAGATGAAGAGGTTAGCACAGGAAAGAAATTCGTGGCGGGCCGCATCAAACCAGTCAGTAGAGTAATGACCAAAAAAAAAAGTGTGTATGCTTAGGGACTGATGACGTTAGCCGTTAAGTCCCATAAGATTTCATACACATTTGTTGTTTTCGAGCCATGCACGGCTTGTGTTTGTGCCGTTTATTGCTTGACATCTTGTCTTTGCGGTACTGCCGTCCGGTTTCTTATTCGATTTACTGCCGTCATTAAGTTTCTCGCCTGCCTGCCCATGAGTGGCAGCAGCAGCGCTATCGATAAGAGCACTGTCGTACTATATTTGGGGCGACCGCGTGTATTCCCGGGTCGTGGTGTGCTGTGAGTTCAGTCGCGATGGAGCTCCAGTAAGATCTGCACAGCCAGTACTTGCCCAACCGCTGGGGACACATGTGCACTGTCCGACGGAAGGAGACTTGAGTAGGGTCGACCGATGGTTGGTCGTTCGGTTGGTCGTCTCATTGGGCGACGTGTATTTGGTCTTCCGATCGCTTCTGGGTCCCTTCAATTGATCATCTTGCGGGAATTTGGTCGGTTCCTTCCTCGTGCAGAGATGTCGGGTGGTCAATGGGCCGGTGTTCCCTCTGCATGGTTGGGTCCGAGCCAGTGTCTCCGGGACGTGCTCCGTCCGAAGGGAGTCTCGACGGAGCAGCAGTGACGTGCGGACAGCGAAGACGCCCCCGATCGTTGCCGACACACGTGATTTGAGTGTGAACGACCTTGGTTGGTCGTTCGGTCGGACGTCTCACCGGACGATGTGTACTTGGTCGCCGTCCGCTTTTGGGTTCTCTGTGTGTGTCGACTTGGGATTCGTCCTTGTTGGTCCACAGTGACTGGTTTTAGTATTGTTCGAGTTGTTTGTGGAAGTGTTTGCGCGGAACCGTGTGTGGCTAGTGTGGTTTGACTGAGCAGTTATTTGAATGTTGTTTGTGTGCTAGTCGGTTGGTTGGGAGGCGCGGGGTCAGACCGAGGCTGTTGGCGGCGTGCAGGCGTGGTCGGATTTGTGAGGCGCTAGCTGCGAGGGCTACAAAGTTCGTCGCCCACCGAATCTGGACACTGAAATTGAGTGATCAGTTAACCTGTTATGAAACCTCAACTGCTGTGACATCTCTTCGTTCATTGCCGGTTGTTGCTTTCTGGGCCGCTCCCACATGCAGCAACGTACGGTGTGTTGTAGTCGGCGAAATTTCGCAGCCATCTTCCTGTATGGTGTTTAACTCTTGAATTGATTGATACTTATTAGTGAAATGCACCAGCGGTATCTTCTGTGTTGTGGTCGTTAACGTTCCAGTTACCTGCCCTGGTCGTTAGCGTAGTTTTCCGGCAGTGTGTTTTCCTCCCCGTGTTGTGCTGTCCGGCACGGAGAGTAGTTCGAAAGTCTTTGGTGGTGTTCATATTTTTGAGTGGTTATTGTGTCTTGACCGTGTTTAGACGCCCATTTTCAAGACATAGTGGTGCTGGTATCTTCGTCCTCGCTGATATTTCCGTTGCCGTGCTGTTATTTTTCCGTTGCCGTGCTGTTGGTCGGGCAGAAGGGAATTGATTAGGTTGTTGGTCGGTCCTTCAGTCGTCCCTGGGCCGGGTTGCCATCCGATTATTTACTATTACGCTTGGCTGCCCGTCTCACCTAAACTTATGTTAGAGTTAACTCCTCAGGCCGACCCTTGGAGCACTTGTGAGCACCACTGTCCTGTTGTTTTAGATTGTGATTTTCTTTTAGTCTCAGGTACTGTGCAAGGCCTTCAGCCGTCTATTAATTTAGTTTGTTTTAATGTTAACATAAGGACTTCAGCCATCTTAAATTAAAATTTGAAAACTCACCTTTTTTAAAACATTGAAAATATTTTTCTCTATCTGAAATTCTGGTTATCCAGGCCTTAAGCCTCCAGCTCTTCTATCTCCAGTGTGTGGCCTTCAGCCGAGTTTTTATGTAAAATTTTATAACTAAGGCCTTCAGCCGTATGTATTCCTTAATGCAATTTTAATAACTTGTTTTCGGGCCTTGTGTTTCTGAATGCTTTTAAGGGCATGTGTGAGTAAGTGCTTTAGGAAAATACAGTTTGTATGTTTTGTGCAACTGACAGTAACTGATTTTGGCCCCTTTCCACAAATATAACGTGATCCGCTCTGTCCTGCGAAACCAGATTTCAGGACTGTAATAGAAGCTTGCAACACTATACTTAATAGCTTTCGAGCTGGAGACAAAAACGGCGGATGGCAAGCAGTAGAATTGTATTTATGGATTTATAGATTGTGGTGTGAAGGATATTTACCGGTCCAGCGGCTGGGCTGTATGCACAAGGCGGCCCGCATCTCGTGGTCGTGCGGTAGCGTTCTCGCTTCCCACGCCCGGGTTCCCGGGTTCGATTCCCGGCGGGGTCAGGGATTTTCTCTGCCTCGTGATGGCTGGGTGTTGTGTGCTGTCCTTAGGTTAGTTAGGTTTAAGTAGTTCTAAGTTCTAGGGGACTTATGACCACAGCAGTTGAGTCCCATAGTGCTCAGGGCCATTTGAACCATTTTGCACAAGGCGGAGGGGGAGGGGGGGGGGGCGGTTCGATTCCGGGCAGGCAGTGTCAGCCATATCGCGCCAGGCATCATGCAAGCGCGACCTGCGGGCCACGTGTAGGCCGATGTTCAGCCTGTCAGCCTGTCTCTGTTTTACTGGGGACTTTTTTTTTTAATGGTTCAAATGGCTCTGAGCACTATGGGACTTAACATCTGAGGTCATCAGTCCCCTAGAACTTAGAACTACTTAAACCTAACTAACCTAAGGACATCACACACATCCATGCCCGAGGCAAGATTCAAACCTGCGACCGTAGCGGTCGCGCGGTTCCAGACTGAAGCGCCTAGAACCGCTCGGCCACACCGGCCGGCCTGGGGACTTTCTCTGAAGTACTCGGTACATAGCAACATTTCGTTTAACACTGCGGTGCGGCACCTTTTGTTCCGCACTTTCTTCAGTTCCGCAGAACTGTGGTGTCAGCGCTGACAGTGGAATAATGCCTGCAACTTCAGAAAATTTGCTATTCGTACCACCGATTTCATCACGTACTCCATGTCTCTAAAAGTAGCACGAAGTGCTTCTCGATGTACAGAACACTTAATCCCGTCTGTGGATCATTGTTATTCTTAGCTCTTTCACCGTCAATTAAATTTTTAAATTCTTTCTGCATGGTGTTGTAATGCCGTTTCATAACAGATTTGTTACCCGTCAACAAGACGATAGTATATCGCATAATAAGTGTTGAGAATTCCTATCCTTCTCTTCTCTCTTCCCCATCTATTTTAAAGGCTTGTGACGATAGATCGCCCGACTGGTTCTTCTTCTGCAAGCAGATGCTCTTTCTTACTGAGCCACGGAAGAAGCATGCTTGTGGAGTGATGCTAGATTTGAAGGTAGCCAGTTGGAGACCTGATATTGAATACATTTTCGTCACCAGCAATTGACAGCAGGCGGGAGGATGTTGTGTTAGATTGTTATTGATCACCATATTTCGCACTAAAGTCTTGCGTTAAGTATCAAATACCTCCACAGGGTAGTCAAGTGCCATTGTTAATGATAACCCGCAAGTCGGATGGGACATTAAGCTCGGCAGCCTCATTTGCGTTATTTTAGAACCGTCATCTATAAAATTAAAGCAATAACAGCCCTCGGTCGGAAAATTGAAGTCTTTTTGACCTAGGTTTCGGCCACTACTAAGAGTACCTTCATCAGAAATAAAACATTTAAACTGGCCTATAACATAAGTACAAGAAGAAGCATGCTTGCGGAGTGATGCTAGAAGCTGATCACGATATCAACATTTTGCACACTGAGAAGAAAGGGCATAGATTAGATGTTCTCGAATAATTAGAAATTTTTAAACTTCTCGAAATGATGGTCTCATTCTTAATGAGCAGCTACAATTACGTAATAAAAGCTTATTAAGCGGGATAAAGCCATTACTTGATATTTGATTTCGTGTTTCCTTGTGCAGTTACCGAAATATTTTTTCTATCTAAGTCGATTCATAATTTTTTGTTCATTAAATGATTTATATTAACTACATTTCATGTTAAACCGTTTTTCTAGTCGCTGAGTTATTCAGCTCCCTTTGTAATTCTGTAATGGCGTTTTCAGCCTTTAAACTGTTTCTTCTAAGCTCGTATGTAGACAAATTGTTACCAACGAGACTGAGAACATCAGGAGACCTGCTCTTCGTGTTTATGTGAGACAGTCCATATCCGTCACTGTACTTGATCTGCTGTGGTCAAGTAGGACGACATTTAGAAGAGCTTGTCTAAAGAAACCAGTTTGGATTAGTGTGTTCTTTACTGTATGGTGATAGACCCCCCAAAACTTTTTGTTTGTAAATTTGTGTAACATTTTCCAGATTTTATTTTCGAAACACGTTAATGGGAAGCTATCATTTAGGTCGATGGTGCGCGCCAGGAACACTGAGGCTGCTCAGATTGCTGCGGTCATCTGTTTTAACACCGAAGAGTCTCCCGCTGTATGGATACGTTAGCTACGTAGCACACGCTCTCACTTTGCAACATTAACTGACCGATCTTGATAAACAGCAACTTACGTGTAGAGGAACGGATGAGGTGCCTGTGGTATGAAATCGTCCACGTTCTACACATTTTCAGTGATACCAAGGCTGCATATGTGCAATATTTAAAAATCTATATGAACAGTATCAGTGTTCTGATAAATACACAGAAAAGTATTGCTTTCCAAAATAGTAACAGCGAACTTGTGAAGGTTGTTATCGTGGACAGTGTATCTTCTATCGATAATAGTGAATCAGCTTTATTTTTGCATAATACTTTTTAAACAAGACTATTTTATCAGTTTTCTGCATGGTGTACTTATAGATTATGCAGCACATGTTGCTAGAAAGGAAATCTGTACTCACCACACCAACCATAAAGAAGAAAGAGCCCAGCAGTCTCACACTCTTGCCAAACCGCATCTCCAAATACTGAGGAAGAAAAAAAACAAGTGTGCTAGAGAAATACTGAGTTAATTGATTTATTAGAGAGAAATTTTATCAAATAAGTAAGGAGTCCTTAGATTATTATCAAGTTGGGTGAAACGGGTGAGGTTTAATATTTTTCTTGCTGTATTAACGGTGGCGATTTTAGTTATTTTTCGGCTACCCACAAGCGTGCCATGTGTTGTGTCTAACTTGCAACAAAGCAATAGAAAGAAATAAGAAAACACTACGCCTTGCCAGTACATCCACGCTTGTATTAAATTTTGTTCAGCAGGCTGTGGATAATGACGTGGGGTTGTAATTACAAATCCTATTCATGACGAAAAAACAATTTTGAACGAAAATACCAATTCTTATTCGTAACAATCCAATACACAGTTGTCAGAATCCTAACACCCTATCAGTTGAAGAATGAAAATCTCTGAAGTTTCTAAGATGTTTGCTCGCTGTGAAACGCTAACGATTGTAAGTATCCGAAATTTGTTGGTACTGAGACGCGGTTTTTATAGCACGGAACGGAATCCATGCGAAATGTTGCGAGTTGCACGCATGCGGTGTCAGTCACAATTATTTAAAATCCCTACTCGATGTGTCCGTAGAAAATTCGAAGTCAAGCACACCGACGAAAGTTTAAATTTTTCAGCGTAGTTCGCACAGAAAAACTGAATGCACTGTACTACTTTCCAAAACCAAAGTCCGAAATGCGCCATAAACTTGTAAAGTCTTTTCCTATACGTCATTGTTTGGCCTAAAAAATTTAATTCTACACCTTTATCACTGTGTAATGTTCAAAAAATCGAGCGAGGTGTTTCGGCGTAACTGTACTGCCGCCTAAATCGACCCATAGACAGTCAATTATATCGACAGTACAGGGTGTACATTAAGTCTGATAACACTTTGAATTATTTATTGCATAAGAACTAAACATAGTACAGATGTCATACATATTGCATTTTGGAGAGAAACTCTGAAAGTTTTTTTTTTTTCTTCAAACATTCGATATACGAACCATGGGTGACCTGCCAGACGTCAATACGGTAATCGAATTGTTGCCATATCCGTCCCAGCGTGGCATCGTCGACTGTGGCAGTTGCTTCCCATATTCTCTCCCGGAGGTCTGCTACATCACGTGGTAGAGGCGGTACATACACCAGATCTTTAATGTGTCCCTACAAAAAAAAGTCACACGGAATGACATCTGGTGATCGGGGTAATCCAACACACAAAAAGCTCGCTCCGCACCTGAACTCGCCATGTTTGCGACTAGCGCTGACTATCGGCAAATTACCAAACTACGCTGTGGCGGTATACATGAAAATTAACTTTCAGGGTTTCTCTTCAAAATGACATATGTACGATATCTGTACAATGTTTGGTTCTTGTACAATAAATAATTGAAAGTGTTCCCAGACTTTATGTAATCCTTGTATTTCCCGGATGCGCTACAATATTGACAGTCTAGAAGTAAGATTCGCAGGCTGCGCAATAATATTAAGGATATTAAACATTTGGAAATATATTGTGCTGTCTGGAAATACTGTGCCGTCTGCGGGCAGTGTTGGCAATATTCTTGACAATCTGTTGCATACTACGCAGATCAAGGTATTTAAGTTAGGTTTGTGCATCGAAATACCGGTATATAAGTCATTGCCGGCACTGTGGGCTGTTAGGGTACATGAGTACATAAACAGAAGTGTTAAGTATCATGAATCGTACGATTTGTTGCTCCGAAAATATAAGGAACGGCCAAGAAGGAAGTTGTTTTTAAAAAAAATTAACTGATGCAAAATTATGAATAAAAGTGTATGTAGATGTTTTTCTTTGTGTATACATTACTTAACTGAATATAATTCTTTAATGCACGTGTTATTGCATGCCACGTTTGCATAACTATGTCTCAAATACTGTAAGGTGAATATGCATTTGTAAATTTTAAGTCTTCGAAACAACTGCTAGCAGGAAGGTGTCGCAGCGTAATAGATAAGCGCTGACTTGATGGAACTGCGTCTCTGATCGTATTATTTTGTTGTTTGGTAATGGGGATTTGGGGTCCGCAGAGGACCCGTGGAGGTCGACAAAGTGACTATTTTTTGACGCCAATGTATGGAGGGGACCCATTTACAGCTATGTATCAAGTTTGGACCATCAGTACAAAAAAAGGTATGATAATTTTTTTCTCATTCAACCTTAGTTCCCTCATTACGTTTTCACGATTGATCTCTGACGCTTCTTGTCCTAATTTTTCAGCCACCTTTTCTTTTCCCTTACAATAAAGTAGAGCAATTATCACAGCAGCAGCATCTTATCGTCCAACATTCCGAACCACAGTGTTATTGCACAATATTACTGATCAGTCTAGGGAGACAATATTGCACAGTATTATTGTCGAACATAATGACCGTCCAGAGGCCAGTTTATTCTCCAAGGCGAGGCACAATCTGAACGGTCCGCGACCCATGTCGTTAAATAACGGGAACGGCAAAGTCTCATTCCTTAGATCTGAGCGAAAATGAGGGTTTACAAGACGTCAGAAGTATTGTGATTTGGTGTTGAGATTCTGATTGCGGTGTCGAGGGATTGAGGAACTTTAGAAGTCAAATGACGGTCCAGTACGATCCTGGGAATTTGTTTCGGGGATCTCGAGGGAATTGACCACTTCATAATAGTGAAGAAGCCTGTAATATTCAATAACCAAAACACACAACACTGAGTAATGCAATGTTCTTCAGAGATGCAAAATTACTGCGATATGTTTACCGCCGCTGCGGTAACATCTCAGTGTAGCGTCTGTGTGCCGCTCTACCATTGGATTCAGTGAACTCCTACACAAAGAGCGTATCGGCCTACTTTTCATCAGTAAACTAATCAGGTAGTAATACCGTCGAAATCTGTACCGTTGTGCACTATTTTCAGTGCAATACAGATACAAAGCTAATTGGGACAAGAAACCAAGTGCAAGTATAACCTGGTGTAAACTGTGACACATGGGGTTCCAGCTACTGGCTACATGTGGTAATATTTATGTCCGCTTGTCACATGTTTCTCCTGACGGTACATCCAAAATTGTTCATAGTCATCATTAATGACAAGATGTGCTACACTTGTAAAACTTTTTATTTACTAGAGGATAACCACAAGCCGGTTTCGGGACTTGTCCCATTTTCAGGTACATCTTCAAAGCTATAAGTAAATAAAACTCAGTCCGAACAGGCCATGAAGGCCCAACGGTACCGACCGGCCGCTGTGTCATCCTCAGCCCACAGGCATCACTGGATGCTGATACAGAGGGGCATGTGGTCAGCACACCGCTCTCCCGGCCGTTGTCAGTTTTCGTGACCGGAGCCGCTGCTTCTCAGTCAAGTAGTTCCTCAGGTTTGCCTCACAAGGGCGGAGTGCACCCCGCTTGCCAACAGCACTGGACAGACCGGATGGTCACTCATCCAAGTGCTAGCCCAGCCCGACAGCGCTTAACTTCGGTGATCTGACGGGAACCGGTGTTACCATTGCGGCGAGGCCGTTGGCTAGTAGTAAATAAAGTGAGCATTAAAAAAAACTCAAACCGAAGTTATACTAAAATTCAAAAGAACAAACCCCCTATATGTATATAAAATGTGAGTCCATATAATTCGAATAACAGAAGTTAAATTAAGTTGAAATAGTGCATAAAACAGGAAATCCTCTCAATTCCTAGGACTGCCAAAAAGTCTCTCGCAGAGAAGGATTCCAAATTAAAAGAGCAGAATCGTCACAAATAAAATCAAAATGTAAACTATTATACGATCCAAGATACCATATCCCCATTCCAGAACTTACGAAGATCCTGGCTTGAGAGATCGTCAAACATGGATCCGCATCAAGTTACACAGGTGGTCTTTCAATGAACAAAATAACATTACGATAACAGCCTCTTCCACCAGTATGTAAGAACTAAAAATTTTCCCATTCAACAGTTAACGAAAACACACCGAGGAAGGCCATTTGCAACAGTGGCCGAAACGTCTGAGAATTTTACACATTGACGATGCGGTCAGAAGCCAAGTAGAATTTTATTAACTGTGAAACGGCTGCGGAAGCCTACGCTTGGATTGTTTTAAATATTTGGGCCAACTTTCTTTGTTATTTGGCTTCGCACGAGCGGTAACGATCGCGACGCGACACGTTGAGAGGCTGACTTGAACTGTAGTGTCACTGTGCCACCAATGATGGGAACAAAGAAAAAATGTCATGAAATGACTTAAGCTGCGGTGTCCTGTGACGTACCTCGTAGGCGGAAGTGATGCCCAGGTCGTGGAAGACGGGCAGGAAGGCGAAGGCGCTCACCAGTCCACTGAGTAGCACGGCCAGGCAGATGTAGCTGTACTGGACGCCGTACAGGTAGGACTCCGTGGCCATCCCCAGCAGCGTGATGCCCGAGATGAAGCTACCAAGAGGAATCAGGTTAGTCTAAACCTCACATGCTGCTATTCAACTTTATTTATTTATTTAATTTATTTAATCTAACAAGGGCCATATGGTTCTTTCTTACATCAGACCAGCTGCAGTGTCGCAAGTTGTTCCGAGCGAACGTTTGTTTTAGCATAGCTTGCTGCATGTAACTTCGGGGGCTGAAATCTAGCGGCCTACCCGGGAGACACACGTGCATCTGTCACTGCCTGCCGTGGGAAAGCTATTCAGTGTCTCTTACTTAACGCGTACATTCACCAGATATAAGACTCTAAATAAAGGATAGTAGCTTTTGTTTAATCACTTTTAAAAATTGTATCCTGCATTTTGTTATTAATAGAAAGGTGGTGTGAAAATCTCAGCTTTTTATTGGGCATATTTTCGGAGATAAAGAAAAATTTAAAGTTAGAAAAACTACACTTACGAAAGGTAATTAACCCGGAAACATTTGTGACTTGTTTCTGGTTGTCAATTGAAATACTCACCTGAAGTACCATAGTACAGAATTATTTAACTAAAATTTAATTTAAAAATTTCAAATACCTTAAATTTTCTAAGTATGAAATCTAGAAGATGTTCAGAAGGAACTATTAAAATCAATATTTATTTTATTATGTGTTATGTGAGCCTGTGAGTAAATGAGGGTGTGCATGTGGGACATTCGTCAAATTTCAATATTGCATTATATACCGTCTTAAGTTGGTTGGTTGGTTTGTGGGATTGAAGGGACCAGACTTCTAGGGCCATCAGTCCCTCCATCTTAAGTAACGTGCAAGAGTTACACATGCCTGTCGTGGAAAAATTATCCTAGGGGATTTACCCACTTTGCTGATGATGTATGTCTAGGTGTGTTTGCTATTTAAACAGAGCAGCCATAAAGCCAGCTGGGGAAAAGTCTGTATCTAAAAATATTTCCAGAATTATTGTCTTTTCGTTTTCGTGTATTAAACATTATTATCATAATTGCATGTCAGACTGACGCAAATGCGTCTGTGTATAAGGTTTGTTGCAGGCCAGTTTTGGCGTGAGTTTGATCATGAGCGAGCATTCTGATTGGCAGTCAGTATGGTCAGCTAATCAGAATTGAGACGGTTCCCACTCGTTACCTGATAATTATACCGGGAGAGAGGCTGGAAGAATGATGTCGCTCGCCAGCTTTGAACGCGGACAGTCATGTTACTAGTGCCAGTAAAAATAATGTGTAAGATGAAGAATTACTTAGTGTTTGAGTTATTGGTGAGCTAAGTCGATAGCAGTTGTTGTTGAGGACTGCTTGGCGAAATTTCAGAGGTTTTTACTAAACTTGACTTGGACACATATTCGCGTGTGAAATATTGGCCTCCATGGAATCTGCGTGCAATGTTTCAGTATTCAACTACTGAGCATTTTTGGCGAGTAGTTTCGTTTTCAGAAATCCACAAGAAGGATCGAATGTAATAACTCATATTAGTGGTGAAATTAATGACTGTGAAAACGTTGTTTAATTTTGAGTCGGGTTTGGACAGATTTATGGCTGCTGTGCATATGAAACGTGTGTATGAATCGTGAACTGGAAGTAAATAGCCAATAGTTTAAATGTGGACTGAATAGTACCTTTTATTTGGTTATCAGGGACAAAATAAACATTATGGTGTGGATATTTCGGACATTATTTTTCAGAAGCCAATCCATTTTCTTACTCCCCGATAAAACTGGATGACAGTATTTATACAGAACTTTTTTTCATAACTAGAGTTGCGTGGCCTCAGTAATTGTAGATATTAGGTGGTGTTTTTATCAACGCTGCTTTTACATCAACTTGTAAATATCTACGTTGCCGAGTGAAGGGACATTGAGCAGACGCCGTTCTGAGGTAGGTGAGTTTTAATTTTCAGCCTGCACAGTGACAACGACGAATAGATACGAGAAATTAAAGCCCGACCCATCGTACTGGGACTGACACATACAGTACCGTTTTACATCAAACTTCCGAAGAAATAGCAAGTTTAATATGACAAATAGAATTAAAGTCATTTGAGTGTTTGAAGTGGCAAAGAGAGAAAATAATACTGTCGCTGTACTAATAAAGTTAATGCTGTGTAAATTGAGGATGGATAGTGAGAAAGGAAGGGACTGCTGACATCAGTTGCATCGGGATTATTTACAGAATTAGCGACGAGGAGTAAACATGTGTGCCTGATCGAGATTCGTGCCTAGTCTCCTGCTTAATAGTTAGCTGAGTTAACCACTGCTTCATCGCGGCACAGTATGTATCGCAGTTGCGCGGACTATCTCGGCCGACCCACGTCACCACCTCGCGCCAACTATGCACAGTCCCCGTCCATGCCCCTCTATGCCTGTTGTTTTGAGGTGTCCGGAAAAACAGACATCACGCATTCATATAGTTCATGTAAAGTTAATGCTGGCTGCACTTGTACTACTGCAGATGCTGCCACCAATAGCGTTAATAGTAACAACAATAACAAAGACAAGAGTAACAATAATGACAGTTGCAGATGTAAAAAGAATTTATAGATGTACAAGATAGATGTTTTCCGATATGGTGAGTTCCGGGGAAAGGAAATTTAAAGAGACAGCACCACCTAAGAATACGGGGGAAGGAGGAAGATCTACATAACGAGAGCGTATTGTGACAATGATAACCCTTAGTTGTTGCTTCAGCAGATATTTCAGTCTTCTGAAGCTGATGATGTTATTCCAAGTTGACTTCCTGCTACTAAGAAGGACTTACTAATCTTAAGTTCAACCCTAATGTAAACAAACGCCGCCTGTTCAGCGCGAACAGTCATTGGTTGTCAGGAATTGTGCATTTATTCCACGTGCTGTGATGCAACTAGAGATAGGCCATAGTCATGCATCAGTTCTTACGTTAATTCGATGCGAATCGGTCGACAGCCTTCATGTAATTAATGAACTTATTTTTTTCCGCTCATGGATTTCAAATAATTTATTAACAATTCACTCTTGTTTTTCCGTTTGGTACAAAAGTTGAGGCTGCGCTGGGTAGCCGCGGGGTCTATGGCGCCGTGCCACGGTTCACGCAGCTGCCCCCGTCGGAGGCTCGAGTATGGGTGTTTGTGTTGTCCTTAGCGCAAGTTAGTTTAAGTTAGATTAAGTAGTGTGTAAACGTAGGGACCGATGACTTCAGCAATTTGGTCCGACAGAAACAATCTACAAACTTCCAATCTACAAATGTTGATTTTAAACTAATTTCTTGATGAGCCAGAAACTTGAAATTTTAAATATAACTCAGAAGTAGATGACAATGGAATGTTATCTCGCTTTCTTGTCGGTCTGTTCTGTAGGGTTCGGGGTGAGAGTAAGGAAGTTCGTTAATGCGAGACATCTCAGCTGCTCTGCAGATCAGTGAGCTATGCAGACAGAACCGGAGTGTGTTCCAGGTAGTATGTTAGTGGACGGAGACAGCTCTGAGCAGACAAAAGGGAAGGGGGAGGGGGGGGGAAAAAGATATGGACGCAGAGAAGGGGAGGAGGAGATGCGTGCAATATATGTGACACACACTGACACAGGCGGGAGTCTACGAAAAAGGTAGTATACGTATAAATAATTATTAAAATAAAAATATAATCTCATTAAAATGTTTTCGTCGTTTCAGAAGTATGACATAAATGAGACTAAAAAGCAGAAAATAATTATTTATGTATAAAAATTTTTTTACATAAAACGTTTTCGAATGAGACTAAATTTCTCTTAGCCCCATACAGATTCCTAAAGTCGTAAATATAGCACTGAAAATTTGGGCTTGCGAGATTTTTTATAGATCTGACAGTACTTATAATATTTATAATGTGAAACGTGCACATGGAATAGATAAAGTTAGGGTGTGAACTATTCACGCATCACTTTCTCTGGACTATACTTTATAGTCCGATTTAAAAAGGTGATGAATTAAAAATTTATTTTTATCTGCATAATTATTTCTTATTTATTTGCAATTTCGGATATTACTACTCATCTTTAGGCAGCTGGGAACATACCACAAATCAGACCATATGTTAGTTCACAAAAATTAGCGTATGATCTATATAAAATACAAAATCTGTGTGTAAGTTGTACTTAAATCTCAAATACATATATATCTTATGACATGAACAGCGTTCATACCCGCTTGATATATAAACTAAGAGGTTGTGGGTATTTACGGTTGAGACAAGTAGCGCTCGCGTGCATTTTTTTGTATTTTACGCACAACAAATGCTTGTTTTTGTGAACCGTCACATGAACTAATTTGTAGTATATTTCCAGTTGCCTGTAAAAGTAATATTCGAAGTAATAGTCGCAATAAATAAGTAAATAAATTATTTAACACCTATAAGCAGAAGTGAACAGTTTTATTGGTAATTATTCTAGTATGAATGACGTAATCAGGCACGATAAGACATTAGAAGTCTTCACTATTTTCTCAGCCAGCATTTTAAATGTTTATGTCATGTATTGCTTGTTTCAAGTCTCAACGGACAGTCGCTTTCTCTGTCCCACGAATTATACTCATGTGGTATTTTCATTTGTGTGCACTGTGAAAACATGTGAAGTTCTTTGAGTTCGGTAGTGAATCATAGGCGCTGAAAACCGTTAAAAATAGGTGAGCAGCATATTTTGCTTAATGCCTTCAAAAGATTTCAGAAATAATCCGTTGCTACCGATACAGCATTTTTCAGAAATGATAGCTGTTTTTACTAGAGTCGAGTGTATTAGGTGCGTACAAAGAAAAGAAAGCTAAGCTTCTAGTCCTGGCAAGATGAGAATGTGGCAATCTAAAAATGTGATGATTTTGTGCAAAACGCTGTACGGTCAAAGGTGCTCTAAATGGTTCAAATGGCTCTGAGCACTATGGGACTCAACTGCTGTGGTCATTAGTCCCCTAGAACTTAGAACTAGTTAAACCTAACTAACCTAAGGACATCACAAACATCCATGCCCGAGGCAGGATTCGAACCTGCGACCGTAGCGGTCTTGCGGTTCCAGACTGCAGCGCCTTTAACCGCACGGCCACTTCGGCCGGCGTCATAGGTGCATGCGCTTTTATTCAGAACTGAAAGCGTATGATAAACAGGGTACTTCAAGTGGTTAATAAGGCCGACGACTTGGCCACTTTGAAAACAATCGGCGTCTTAGAAATTGTATTAAGTGAAATTTGAAGTTATACTGTTTGTTTGCTGTACATTGTTTTTGCAAGTCACATAATGAACGCCGACACGACTTCAAATTTCCTAACTGCCATCATGATGGTTTCAGAGAGTCTTCTTTCGTAACAACACGAAGTGATTCAGACTGTTCATTTCCTGGTGACTACATAAATGAGAGACCGTTCATACTTACAAAAATTTCTAACGGATACGTTAGTCTAAGTCCCACACTGATTTCTGGGATTATTTCACGCAGTGTTGCTTCTGTGTTAGTACTGAAAACCCTACGCAAATGCTTCTGCTCTCGCTCATTAAGTGTAAACCGTAGGCCACTGCGTTGTCCGTGGTGAAAGATAATGCCTGGAACGTATTTTCGACACACTCTTGACTGGGTGGATATCGCAATATTAAATTCCCTAACGACTTCCGAAACGTTATGTCCCATTCGCTTAGCTCCAACTACCATTCCGCGTTCAGAGTCTGTTAATTGCCGTCGTGCACCCTTAATCACGCCGGAAACCTTTTCACATGAACCACCTGAGTAAAAAAAACAGCTCCGCCAATGCAGTGTTCTATATTTTGTGTACGCAATACTTCTGACGTCAGGATATGTGCGAGTCGCTATCGCATGACTTTCTCAGTGTATAAATACCCGTCATTAGGAGGGCTACACCAAGCAACGGGACTATATGGTTCTGCTAGTACCTGTCACAATTTTGGGCCTTTACCATAATTTGGTAGGCGCCTTTTTGCAACTGACGTACCACCAGCGGAGCGATCCTATGCTCTGACTGCTTGTCCACCAAAACTTACAAATTCATTACAAATTATTTGTTAAAAAGACGACAAATAGAAATTTTTGTAAGTATAAACGGTCTCTCATTTATGTAGTCACCAGGAAATGAACAGCCTGAATCACTTCGTGCATTGTTACGAAGTTATCATGATGGCAGTTAGGAAATTTGAAGTCGTGTAGGCGTTGATTATGTGACTTGTAAAAACGATGTACAGCAAGCAAACAGTATAACTTCAAATTTCACTTAATACAATTTCTAAGACGCCGATTGCTTTCAAAGTGGCCAAGTCGTCGAGATTATTCACCTCATGAAGTGCCCTGTTTATTGTAGGCTTTCAGTTGTAAATAAATACGCATGCACCTTCGATCGTACAGCGTTTTGCACAAAATCGTCACATTTTTAGATTGCCACATTGTCGTCTTGCCAGGACCCGCCAGGGTAGCCGCGAGCGCTAACGCGCTGCTTCCTGGACTCGGGTAGGTGCGCCGGCCCCAGATCGAATCCGCCCAGCGGATTAACGACGAGGGCAGGTGTGCCAGCCAGCCTGGATGTTGTTTTTAGGCGGTTTTCCAAATGCCATTAGGTGAATACCTGGCTCGTCCCCACGACCCTCCTCAGTTACACGACTCGCAGACATTTGAAACACATTTGCACTATAACATGACGGCGCAGACGTTGACACTGAAACATCCTCTTTGGAAAATTAATGAATTATTGTGCTGGTAAACCCCTTACGTTATTTGATTTTCAAATAGTTGAGCAGAACTGAACGTACTCAGACATTTCTCTCTTTACTTATTCTGATCAACACTAAACTGACACACAATATTTTTAGCGCAACGCAATCTGACTTTCAATAATCCCTACAAAAGAATGGGCCTGACTAACAATAACCTATACCTTTCATGAATCACTTACCTCACAAAAATCTTCATTGCTCGAACTACTGAAATACAGCGAACGCACATACTGCAAGCTAAATAAAAGATTCTAACTACTGATAGGCATAGTTAGCAAATGAAAGATTTTGATAGGGAACAAACAATGTATTTACCTTAATAGTGTTCAAAAGTCATAATATATATCAGTTCATGACATCCAGTCTTACAAATTTACTGTCTCTGATGGACACACGTCCAGATCATCCGCTCTCAAAACTCCGCCATCTCTCTCCCCACATCCACCACCAACTGCGCAACGCTACACGCTGTTCACATCCAAATGCTGAACACTACTATAGCGAATATTTCAACAATGCCAACCAGCCACAGACTGCACACAGCACAGCCAGTGATTTTCATACAGAGCGCTACGTGACGTTACCAACATAAAAACCTAAACAGCCTACTTACAATACCATCTGCGAGAGCACTACGTAATTTCCAACCAATCAGAAGCCGTCTATGGGCTACATAAAGCCGCCACAGCAGCAGTGTTGACAGTCAACTGCTTCTGACGAAGACGATGGAGGTAATCGTCGAAAGCTCGAGGCTTTACTCTGAAGTGGCGCGGCAAGAAATACGACTAGATATACTTCTACGAGACGTCTAATGGACTCACCTGGCGATGAGTGACAGGGAAACGGGGACGGTGCTCATGGAGCGGCCGCCCACTAGATAGGCGTCGGCGCCGGAGGAGCGCGCAAAGAAGCCGTAGTAGACGCCGATGGCGGCGCTCACCAGCAGCATGCAGCCGAACACCGCGTAGTCCACCGCGCCCAGCACCGGCGCCGAACCCGTCGCCGCGTCCATCCTGGGCCGCTGGGCTCCGTCTTCTGATCCCTGGGCTGACGTCGAAAACGGGCCGCACTGGCTGAGGTGCCTGGAGGACGTGGCAATAACGTTACGCGTGTGGTTTCTTTAAGCCTCGATGTTACGACAGGGAACTACCATATAAATTCATCAAAAAAGGTTGAAAGTTTACCGTCTAACCTCCTTGCCTAGGGACGCCAGATGGAAGTTGATGTCGTCAAGCCCTGAATGAAAATTGCGCAATGGATAACTGGGGAGGGGAGCTTGAGAGCGCTACTTAGAGAGCGTGCCCTTTCTGTACGATACTAGGCTAGGGGCGGGGGCTCAGACGCTGATGTGTGGGTCCCTGCATTCTATATCTTTTATTTTAAATGAATCCCTTTAACTTGACTTCTTTGTGATTTTTAAGGTACGTTAAAGATTGATGACAATTGATTACCTATTTATTTTAAACATTATCACTCGATTTTACAGCGATTGCATCAATTGTTCCAGTTTACAGATATTACAATTTTAAAACTTATAGCTCGGGTATATTATATACTAATCTGCACGCACATTTCTACGGGCAAGACGGAATTGCGTTGGCCAAATGTATACCACCAAAGTCTCCCAATATTTTACATAGGACATCCACTATGTGAGGAGGATAACGGGCAAACTGGGGACCAGATACATTAACACAGGGGTCAAATTCCCGAAATTAAACGAGACAAGAATATCATTTCCTTACACAAACCAAAGCTGGAAATAAAAGAATTAGTACAAGTATTCAAATACCTCTCTTCCATGCGTGAACATTGAGAAAGACGCACTCAGGGCATGTCTGCTCACTTACCCGTCTTCTGTAACACTCCCCGAATATGGCGGACACCCGGAGGTCTTCCTGGGCCCCGGTGGAGGGGATGGTCGAATCACTTGGCCGTGACCAACCTCTCCACCCCAAATCTTGTGACACTGGAACGTCTTTGATTTTTACCTGCCTTTGATGTCTCTCTGATCCCCTACCCAGGAGTGAGGTTGGCACTACTGTTCTACAGAACTACTTCCCAACAAAGATTTGGCCACGCTTTACGGAAAGGTGTGAGGATGATTAGGAAAGTTCATGTGCAGATTCACATTCACGTACAAGAAATGCATAATACACGTCACATATAAATACGTATTATCAAGCCTGACACATTTCTCTCCGCCCGTCCACATGGGTTTTGTATCACCCGCGGCCGGCCGCGTCGTGCAATAAAATTAGCGGCAGAGCCGCCTCTGTTTGTATTTTGCGGTGCGAGCGAGCAGCCAAACCTGCTGCTTATAGAGCGGAAACCACTGTACCGTTTCAAGGTTTTGCATCACCTCAGTAAGTGTAGACCAGATATGGCTCAAATTCAAAGATACAATATCGACAGCAATAGATAGATTCATAATGCATAAGTTATTAAGAGACGGGACTGATCCACCGTGGTACACAAAACACGTCAGAAAGCTATTGCAGAAGCAACGGAAAAAGCATGCCAAATTCAGAAGAGCGCAAAATCCCCAAAACAGGCTAAGTTTCACGGAAGCTCGAAATTGAGTGTGGACGTCAATGTGAAATGCTCTTAATAGTTTCCACAATGAAATACTGTCTCAAAATATGGTAGAAAGCTCAAAGAGATTCTGGTCGGATGTAAAGTACACCAGTGGTAAAAAACAGTCAATACTGTCACTGCGAGACAGCGATGGAAATGTTACCGATGATGGTGCCACTAAAGCGGAGTTACTAAATACAGTTTTCCGTAATTCCCTCACGAAAGAAGACGAAGTAAATATTCCAGAATTCGAGACCAGAAAAGCTGTTAGAATAAGTGATATAAAAATAGATATCTTAGGTGTTGCGAAACAACTCAAATCACTTAGGGAAAGGCAAGTCTTCCGGTCCAGATGGTATACGAATCAGGTTACTTTCAAAGTACGCAGACACAATAGCGCCTTTCTTATCAATCATTAACAACCGCTCACTTTACGAAAGATCAGTTCCTAAAGAATGGAAAGTAGCACAGGTCACCCCAATATTCAAGAAAGGAAATAGGAGTAACCCATATCACTGACCTCAATTTGCAGTAGGATTTGGGAGCATATACTGTACTCGAACATTATGAATCACCTTGAAGAAAATGACAAATGACTTATTGATTCATAACCAACACGGATTCAGAAAATATCGTTCTTGTGCAACGCAGCTAGCTCTTTATTCCCACGAAGTAATGAGTGCTGTCGACAAGGGATCTCAGATGGATTCCATATTCCTAGATTTCCAGAAGGTTTTTGATACCGTTCCTCACAAGCGAATGTTAATCAAATTGCGTGCATTTGGAGTGTCGTCTCAGTTGTGTGACTGGATTCGTGATTGCCTCTCAGAGAGGTCACCGTTCGTAGTGGGAGACGGTAAATCATCGAGTAGAACAGAAGTGATATCTGGCGTTCCGCAAGGTAGTGTCATAGGCCCTTTGCTGTTCCTGATTTTTATAAATGATCTGGGTGATAATATGAGCAGCCCCCTTAGATTGTTTGCACATGACGCTGTAATTTACCGTCTAGTGAAATCATCAGACGATCAATTCCAAATACAAAATGATCTAGAGAGAATTTCTGTATGGTGCGAAAAGTGGCAATTAGCACTAAACAAAGAAAAGTGCGAGGTCATCTACATGGGTACTAACGGAAATCCGATAATTTTTGGGTATATGATAAATCGCACAAATCTAAGGGCTGTCAATTCGACTAAATGCCTAGGAATTACAATTACGAGCAACTCAAATTGGAAAGACCACATATATAATATTGTGGGGAAGGCGAAACAAAGACTGCGCTTTGTTGGCAGAACACTTAGAAGATGCGACAAACCCACTAAAGAGATACCCTACATTACACTTGTCCGTCCTCTGCTGGAATATTGCTGCGCGGTGTGGGATCCTTACCAGGTAAGATTGACGAAAGACATCGAAAAAGTGCAAAGAAGGGCAGCTCGTTTCGTGTTATCGCGCAATATGGGTGAGAGTGGCACTGATATGAAACGCGAGTTCGGGTGGCACTCACAGAAACAAAGGCGGTTTTCTTTGCGGCGAGATCTATTTACGAAATTTCAATCACCAACATTCTCTTCCGAATGCGAAAATATTTTGTTGACACCCACCTACGTAGGGAGGAATGATCATCATAATAAAATAAGAGAAATCAGAGCTCGAACGGAAAGATTTAGGTTTTCCTTTTTCCCAAGCGTCACTCGGGAGTGGAATGGTAGAGAGGTAGTATGAAAATGGTTCGATGAACCCTCTGCCAGGCACTTAAGTGTGAATTGCAGAGTAACCATGTAGATGTAGATGTAGTTCCAAGAGTCACGGAACCTGTACAGAAAATTGGAATAGAGATCAACATAAACATTATTTCCGCCCTTTTTATTGCTCATGAAAACCACACATTACATGTTGTACCACCATACAGCGAGACCTTCAGAGATGATCCAGTCTCCTGTACACACCGGTACATCTAATACCCAGTAGCTTGTATTCGTCGTGGCATACTATCCACAAGTTCATCAAGGTACTGTTGGTCCAGATTATCCCACTCCTCAACGGAAATTCGGCGTAGATCCCTCAGAGTGGTTGGTGGGTCACGTCTCCATAAACAGTTCTTTTCAATGTATCCCACGCATGTTCGATAGGATTCATGTCTGGAGAACATGCTGGTCGCTCTAGTCGAACGATATCGTTATCCTGAAGGAAGTCATTCACAAGATGTGCACGATGGGGGCGCGAATAGTCGTCCATGAAAATGAATGCCTCACCAATATGCTGTCGATATGGTTGCACTATCAGTCGGACGATGTCATTCACTTATCATACAGCCACTACGGCGTCTTCAGTGACCACCAGCGGTGTACGTCAGCCCCACATAATACCAACCCAAAACAGCAGGGAACCTCCACCTTGCTGCACTCGCTGGACATTGTGTCTAACGCCTTCAGCCTGACCGTGTTGTCTCCATACACGTCTCCAACGATTGTCTGGTTGAAGGCATATGCGAGACTCATCGGTGAAGAGAACATGATGCCAATCCTGAGCGGTTCATTCGGCATATTGTTGGCCTCATCTGTACTGCGCTGTATTGATGTCGTAGTTGCAAAAATGGACCTCGCCATGGACATCAGGAGTGAAGTTGCGCATCATGCAGTCTACTGCGCACAGTTTTAGTCGTAACACGACGTCCTATGGCTGCACGAAAAGCATTATACAACATGGTGGCGTTGCTATCAGGGTTCCTCCGAGCCATAATTCCCTGCAGTAGTAGCTCTTGGGCGGCCTGAGCGAGGCATGTCATCGATAGTTCCTGTCTCTCTGTATCTCCTCCATTCCGAACAACAAATGTTTTGTTCACTCCGAGACGTCTGGAAACTTCGTTGAGAGCCCTTCTCGTCACAAAGTAACAATGAGGACGCTATCGAACCACGGTATTAACAGTCTAGGCATGGGTGAACTACAGACAACACGAGCCGTGTATCTCCTTCCTGGTGGAGTGACTGGAACTGATAGGCTGCCGGATCCCATCCGTCTAATAGGCGCTGCTCATGCATGGTTGCTTAGATCTTTGGGCGGTTTTAGTGACATCTCTGAATAGTCAAAGGGACTGTGTCTGTGATACAATATCCACAGTCAACGTCTATCTTCAGGAGTTCTGCGAACTGGGGTGATGCAAAACTTGTTTTGATGTGTGTAATATATACTGGATATCCGTATTATTAAACGGCTGATAAGGTCACAGAGTCCCACTTGCAGATTGCAGCTCGCTATTATCAGCTAATAGCGAGTTCATAGTTAATCATTCATTTCTATAACATTTTCTAAGACTGCTGTAAATATATTTGTGATTTATCACCATTTGGAGACTACAGCCTCATGTCCTGTTTTCTTGCGCTCCGAAAGAAAATTGGCACAAGACTGCAGAAAAGTTGGGTGTTAGATCTACATTCATTTTTTCGAGATAATGAAATGCACACACACGTTGTAAAAGAGTGGCTGACCTAATCAATGGCGCCGCATTATGTTCAGTGATGAATAGCGGTCCTGCACTACCCTGAATGATCATCATCGGTAAGTATGGCAATCGGCGCTACCATGCCACACCAGGCTGTCGTTTGTGTTGTGGTGTTAACTGCAGCCTCCGCATGAGATGGTAATTACGTAGTCGGACTGCTGCTTTTATGCGCTGCGTTTTGGAACATATTACTAACAGACTGACCTAATTCATGGTTCATGGTTCACAGATAGCGAACTCAGGTGAAGATTGCCTATCTAATGGCTTCCAGGAGCAACAAAAACTTTATTTTCAGTATTTCATGTAATTCTTGATTGAGTACGAATACTGTGATAATCCTATCATTAAGAAATATAATGTTAAATTATAGGTTTCAACGCAGTAATACATGTATCACAGTTAGAAAGTGTATTTGAGAAGAGTGATTTCCAACAAACTTTAAACGCGATTTAAAACCTTTATGAAACCTTTCCTCGCTGACACCCCATGTGGTAATTGCCTCCCATAGAAAGTATTTCGTTTCGTTAAAAAAATCGTGTTTCAATAACTCGATTAATATAATATTTAATGTTACTTTTTAAGTAAATTAAAATTTTTACAGTCTAAGAAACAACCGATATTTTGATTGTATGCTTTTTGAAATTTTCACTTTGAGGAGAAAAGATAAAATCTGTAATAGTTAATGAAGTGTACGTTAGTGTTTACACTTTGTGTGCTTTCTAAAGGAAATATGTTGCAATTTTGTGATATAGCAGGAGAAAATTGGGAGAACTGTTCTTCTACTGCCTTTGGATTGCTTTCTTTCCGTTTCTCTCTTCTGATGTTTTTGTACGCACCATGTAGGGTTCGCTCTGTAGGCTGGATCAGCTGAATAATTACTGCTCATGGGTGATATACGAGTGTCATGTGTGTTATTTCAATTCTATCATCTATTGAGATCATTCTCATGCAGATATTATTCATTGTGGTTTTAGAGTTTTATTTCAGACTTTCGCGTCCTCTCGTTACTTATTTCTTTAAATGAAACTAAGGCGTTCCTGAGATACATTGTACCGTTAACTCTTCAATAGCTTACGCAATATTTTCCGTAAGAATCGTAGTAAGTTGATCGGTTACTCGCCGTCAAACAAGGTGTCACCAGTTCGCTCACTGGTCTGATGTATAAGAATCAGAAGAGGAAGGCTTTGAGGTAAAAATGATTAGATGAAACTTATTTACCTCTTTCGTGCTGCAAAATAAGGTGTACTAAATAATATTCTGACTTCATCTTTAATGAGACTATTTTTCGTGTTGCAAGTAGTAGTTTAGTGAAGTCAGTTATCTCCGAAAATGCTGGTTCGGTATGTGAGAGACTCCGTTCATCAACACTTCTTTTCAGAAAGTCAACAAATATTTCAAAAGAGACCAAAAATGAAATACCGCGGCCCAGGAGATAAGAACATTAAGAACTGAATACGTGCCGCCTTCCGTGCTATCACGGAGCGAGGTGGCACAGTGGTTAGCAGAATGGACTAACATTCGAGCCGACTGTTCAAATCCGAGTTCTGTCATCAAGATTCAAATTTTCCGTGATTTCCCTAAATCGCTCCAGGTAAATACCGCGATGGTTCTTTTGAAAGGGAGTATCCGAAACAACTGTTGACGATACACAGCTGCGCGAAATTCGCTGACTGAGTATTCCTTGACATCAGCTGTATTAAGTACAGATCTACGATTTAACAGTGAGATTAGAATTTTTTTAGAGATCTAGGCAGGCACACGACGACAACAACGTTGGTCTCGATTCCTCGTCGTGTCATTCTCTCCGTTGTGGGACTCCGAGTAATATTGTGAGCGTCAGGTGGCGAATTCAGTGGACTATGGTATCAGGATGTAGACAGTGGGACCTCGGGGATGGTTCGGGGAGCGCGCCCGGATAGCCGAAGGGGTTAAAGCGACCACTTGAGATAAACAGGAATTCCGGGTTCGATTCTAGGTCCGGCATCAATTTTCAAATGTTACTATTGGGTAGCAGACCTGAACCTAATACACCTGACGTCAAGGAATACTGTCAGTGAATTAATTCCGGGAATGAAGGATCTTTTGGCGCTACAAAACGCTCGGTGCTAGAGGAGAATATCAAACATTTAATGAAGTGGTTTAGAATCGAATAGAAGAGGAAAGTGCGTAGGGGCAAAACTTGACTATAAAAACAAATCAGTTGATTGTGACACATCCGGATGCATCAAGGACTCATCAGTTTGATTATGGAGTGAAGTACGCTGACTAGAAGGGGAGGCGATGTGGGGAAGAGGGAGGCAGCGAATACGACCTGGCTTCAGTACGGTGAGTGAATTCGAGTAGATATAACTTGCATTAGGTACTCCGAGATGAGGAGACTTATACAGAATAGACTAGCAAGGAGAGATGCATCGTACTAGTCTTCGGGCTGAAGACAACAACGACATTACACTCATCCGATAATCACTGCTAAACAGCAGTCCTCTCAACACTTCTCCATGCACACCAGTCTTCATCTATTGGCGTTCATATTTCCCCTTTTTTTTATTTTTTTTAATCTGTTGGAACCCACCGAAGAACTTCCTTGGTCTACCAACCACATCTTAGCCTTCCTACGTATCCTGCCAGCCGAGCGATTCTAGGCACTTCAGTCTGGAACTGCGCGACCGCTACGGTCGCAGGTTCGAATCCTGTCTCGGGCATGGGTGTGAGTGATGTCCTTAGGTTAGTTAGGTTTAATTAGTTCTAAGTTCTAGGGGACTGATGACCTCAGACGTTAAGTCCCATAGTGCTCAGAGCCATTTGAACCATTTTTATCCTGCCAACCTCCACTTAATTTCCGTTAAAGCCATAATTAGGTCTTCCACTCCAGTTTTTGCTCTGATTCATCAGTTTGTATCCCTGTCTCTTAGTAGCTCTCATCCTGCGTCTTCCCGGTGCTGCTTCAGCAAACCTATGTGTACTTGGTACTTTTTGCATTGAAGACTCATGTCATACCACCGTATTCGTCCGCTAATATACACTGAATGTAAATTTTTTGTTTCAAACAATTTGCGGTCTTCACTTCGAATTCCGTATTTAGTTTTCAAACAGCACTCCAGATTTTTTATTTCTTTTGCTATACGTGCGGTCGTCATCATTAACTGCTCTAAATAGAAAAGAACGTCAGCTGCTTCTCTGAATTCAAGGTCAATTTAAACTGCTTTCTTTCTAATGCGTTCAGTACATCATATTTTCGTATTATTATGATTAACTTTGAGTCAATGACCTTGCCTCAGTGGTAACACTGGCTCCCATCAGATCTCTGAAGTTAAGCACTGTAGGGCTTGGCTACCACTTTGGTGGGTCGCCGTTGGGGTCTATCGAGTGTTGTTGGCAAGTGGGGTGCACTCAGCCCTTGTGAGACCAACTGAGGAGCTAATTGATAACTGATTGAGAAGTAGCGGTACAGGTCACGAAAACTGACAATGATCGGAAGAGCGGTGTGCTGACCAAATACCCCTCCGCATCTGCATCCGGTGGCGCCTAAGGGCTGAGGATGATACGGCGGCCGGTCGGTACTGTTGGGCCTTCAAGGCCTATTGGGACAGTGTTTGTTTCATGACTTTGAGTTCCGCTTTTGAACTTGTGGTATTTTGGTCTCTGAATCGCTTTTGAAGTTTTCCTGCTTCACAAACAATAAATTGTCATCCTCAAAACATACGAGGTTTAGGTATCTTTCGTTGCTTCGTATTACTTTCTCATTCATCTGATTTACAGCTTAAAGGCTTCCTCTAGGGCTGCTGAGAACCGTTGTGGTCATTTAGAATATCCTTCTCAGGCTCTTCTTACAATTACAAAGTTCGCACAATCCAGATGAAGCTCCACGTTGAGCCTATGTTTATTTCTTACTAGCGAGACAATCCGAAAGTCCAAGACAGAAATGTGTTGTTGCTGGGAAGAGCTCCTTAAACTGAACAAACCAAGATGAATTACATATTACATATTAATGGATCTTATCCTACCCCTTTCGTTTTCTATAGATGCGCCGTTTGTCTCTAGTGCTGATGAACTACTGTAACGACTGGAGAAACTTAATACACTGACGTAGAGAGTGCGGCTGAAGTAATATACAGCACCTCTATATGCGTAGAAAGCAAAACTGTACAATAGGAATTCATAGGAGCAAAATGTTCAAATGTGTGTGAAATCATACGGGACTTAACTGCTAAGGTCATCAGTCCCTAAGCTTACACACTACTTAACCTAAATTATCCTAAGGACAAAAACACACACCCATGACCGAGGGAGGACACGAACCTCCGCCGGGATCAGCCGCACAGTCCATGACTGCAGCGCCTAAGACCGCTCGGCTAATCCGCGCGGCTCATAGGAGCAATAATAAATTTTTGTTCATGAAATGATGAGCTGGACAGTCAAGGAAAGATGTACAGTAAAATGGCCTGATCAACTATTGAAAAGCTAAATAGAGATTGCAAACCAATATTAGCGATGAATCTGAAAACAAAGCACGATCTTTCAATGCAAAAACTGCCCAAAAACTAGTCTCCCCTAGCTATGAAAAGATGGAATTTGGGAATTTCCGAGGCAGTCGGGAAACACAAAATTGGATCACGGTACAAACTAGAGTAGAAGGCGCAGTTACACTGATGGGCCAAACATTATGACCATCTGCTTAGTGGCGTGCTTGTCCACCACTGAAACGCGATGCAATAGCGACTTCCCAGAGCATGGATTACACAAATGCCTGGTAGGTTTTCGGAGGTGTGTGGTGCCAGATCTCTACGCAGAGGTCACGCGATTGACGTAAATTGTGGGTATAGAGATGGCTCCCAGTAGCGTACAGATGTCTTCCATCGGGTTCAGATCAGGCGAATTTTGTGACCAAGACATAAACTTGAGTTCTTATCATGCTCTTGAAGCCACTGTAGCGCGATTCTTAGTTTGTGACAGGAAAAGTTATCTTAGTGGAAGATGCTAATGCAGTCTGGGAGAACATCAAGCATGAATGGATGCAACTGGTCCGCAATAATACTCACGCACTCTACAGCTGTAGATTACCACAGGTCCAATGGAAGCTAAGGCGAATGTCCTCCGTAGCACACACACAGGTGACAGAAGTCATGGAATAGCGATACGAACACATTCAGATGACTGTAGTATCGCAAACACAATGTATAAAAGGGCAGCGCATTGGCGGAGCTGTCATTTGTACTCTGGCGATTCACGTGAAAAGGATTCTGCGGCGATCATAGCTGACAGACGGAAAGTAACAGACTTTGAACACGGAATGGCAGTTGGAGCTAGACGCAAGGGATATCCCATTTCGGAAATCGTTAGAGAAGTCAATAGGCCGAGAACCACAATGTCCAGAGCGTACCAAGAATACCAAATTTCTGGCATTACCTCTAATAACGGACAATGCAGTGGCTGACGGCCTTCACTTAACGACAGTTTCCGTGCTAACAAACAAGCAAAACTGTGTGATATAACGCAGAAACCAATGTGGGACGTACGACGAACGTATCCGTTAGGACACTGCGGTGAAATTTGGGATTAATCGGCTATGGCAGCAGACGACCGACGTGAATGCCTTCACTAACAGCACGATATCGCCTGCAACGCCTTTTCTGTGCTTGTTACACTGACGTTTGGACTCTAGATGACTGGAAAACCATAGCCTGGTCAGATGAGCCCCGATTTCAGTCAGAAAATGATGATGGTAGGGTTCGAGTAGGGCGCAGACTCCACGAAGACATGGATCCAAAATTTCAACAAAGGCGTGCGGAAGTAGGTGGTGGCTCCATAATGGTGTGGACTGTGTATACATGGAATGGACTGGGTCCTCTTTTTTTTTTTGGTCATCAGTCTACTGACTGGTTTGATGCGGCCCGCCACGAATTCCTTTCCTGTGCTAACCTCTTCATCTCAGAGCAGCACTTGCAACCTACGTCCTCAATTATTTGCTTGACGTATTCCAATCTCTGTCTTCCCCTACAGTTTTTGCCCTCTACAGCTCCCTCTAGTACCATGGAAGTCATTCCCTCATGTGTTAGCAGATGTCCTATCATCCTGTCCCTTCTCCTTATCAGTGTTTTCCACATATTCCTTTCCTCTCCGATTCTGCGTAGAACCTCCTCATTCATTACCTTATCATTCCACCTAATTTTCAACATTCGTCTATAGCACCACATCTCAAATGCTTCGATTCTCTTCTGTTCCGGTTTTCCCACAGTCCATGTTTCACTACCATACAATGCTATACTGCAGACGTACATCCTCAGAAATTTCTTCCTCAAATTAAGGCCGGTATTTGATATTAGTAGGCTTCTCTTGGCCAGAAATGCCTTTTTTGCCATAGCGAGTCTGCTTTTGATGTCCTCCTTGCTCCGTCCGTCATTGGTTATTTTACTGCCTAGGTAGCAGAATTCCTTAACTTCATTGACTTCGTGACCATCAATCCTGATGTTAAGTTTCTCGCTGTTCTCATTTCTAGTACTTCTCATTACCTTCGTCTTTCTCCGATTTACTCTCAGACCATACTGTGTACTCATTAGACTGTTCATTCCGTTCAGCAGATCATTTAATTCTTCTTCACTTTCACGCAGGATAGCAATGTCATCAGCGAATCGTATCATTGATATCCCTTCACCTTGTATTTTAATTCCACTCTTGAACCTTTCTTTTATTTCCATCATTGCTTCCTCGATGTACAGATTGAATAGTAGGGGCGAAAGGCTACAGCCTTGTCTTACACCCTTCTTAATACGAGCACTTTGTTCTTGATCGTCCACTCTTATTATTCCCTCTTGGTTGTTGTACATATTGTATATGACCCGTCTCTCCCTATAGCATACCCCTACTTTTTTCAGAATCTCGAACAGCTTCCACCATTTTATATTGTCGAACGCTTTTTCCTGGTCGACAAATCCTATGAAAGTGTCTTGGTTTTTCTTTAGCCTTGCTTCCATTATTATCCGTAACGTCAGAATTGCCTCTCTCTCGTCCCTTTACTTTTCCTAAAGCCAAACTGATCGTCACCTAGCGCATTCTCAATTTTCTTTTCCATTCTTCTGTATATTATTCTTGTAAGCAGCTTCGATGCATGAGCTGTTAAGCTGAGTGTGCGATAATTCTCGCACTTGCCGTCTTCGGAATTGTGTGGATGATGCTTTTCCGAAAGTCAGATGGTATGTCGCCAGACTCATATATTCTACACACCAAGTGAATAGTCGTTTTGTTGCCACTTCCCGCAATGATTTTAGAAATTCTGATGGAATGTTATCTATCCCTTCTGCCTTATTTGACCGTAAGTCCTCCAAAGCCCTTTTAAATTCCGATTCTAATACTGGATCCCCCATACCTTCTAAATCGACTTCTGTTTCTTCTTCTATCACATCAGACAAATCTTCACCCTCATAGAGGCATTCAATGTATTCTTTCCACCTATCTGCTCTCTCCTCTGCATTTAAGAGTGGAATTCCCGTTGCACTCTTAATGTTACCACCGTTGCTTTTAATGTCACCAAAGGTTGTTTTGACTTTCCTGTATGCTGAGTCTGTCCTTCCGACAATCATATCTTTTTCGATGTCTTCACATTTTTCCTGCAGCCATTTCGTCTTAGTTTCCCTGCACTTCCTATTTATTTCGTTCCTCAGCGACTTGTATTTCTGTATTCCTGATTTTCCCGGAACATGATTGTACTTCCTCCTTTCATCAATCAACTGAAGTATTTCTTCTGTTACCCATGGTTTCTTCGCAGCTACCTTCTTTGTACCTATGTTTTCCTTCCCAACTTCTGTGATGGCCCTTTTTAGAGATGTCCATTCCTCTTCAACTGTGCTGCCTACTGCGCTATTCCTTATTGCTGTATCTGTAGCGTTAGAGAACTTCAAACGTATCTCGTCATTCCTTAGTACTTCCGTATCCCACTTCTTTGCGTATAGATTCTTCCTGACTAATGTTTTGAACTTCAGCCTACTCTTCATCACTACTATATTGTGATCTGAGTCTATAGCTGCTCCTGCGTACGCCTTAAAATCCAGTATCTGATTTCGGAATCTCTGTCTGACCATGATGTAATCGAATTGAAATCTTCCCGTATCTCCCGGCCTTTTCCAAGTATACCTCCTCCTCTTGTGATTCTTGAACAGGGTATTAGCTATTACTAGCTGAAACTTGTTACAGAACTCAATTAGTCTTTCTCCTCTTTCATTGCTTGTTCTAAGCCTATATTCTCCTGTAACCTTTTCTTCTACTCCTTCCCCTACAACTGCATTCCAGTCGCCCATGACTATTAGTCTTTCGTCCCCATTTACATACTGCATTACCCTTTCAATGTCCTCATACACTTTCTCTATCTGTTCATCTTCATCTTGCGACGTCGGCATGTATACCTGAACTATCGTTGTCGGTGTTGGTCTGCTGTCGATTCTGATTAGAACAACCCGATCACTGAACTGTTCACAGTAACACACCCTCGGCTCTACCTTCCTATTCATAACGAATCCTACACCTGTTATACCATTTTCTGCTGCTGTTGATATTACCCGATACTCATCTGACCAGAAATCCTTGTCTTCCTTCCACTTCACTTCACAGACCCCTAGATCTATCTAGATTGAGCCTTTGCATTTCCCTTTTCAGATTTTCTAGTTTCCCTACCACGTTCAAGCTTCTGACATTCCACGCCCCGACTCGTAGAACGTTATCCTTTCGTTGATTATTCAATCTTTTTCTCATGGTAACCTCCCCCTTGGCAGTCCCCTGCCGGAGATCCGAATGGGGGACTATTCCGGAATCTTTTGCCATTGGAGAGATCATCGTGACACTTCTTCAATTACAGGCCACATGTCCTGTGGATACACGTTACGTGTGTTTAATGCAGTGGTTTCCGTTGCCTTCTGCATCCTCATGTCGTTGATCATTGCTGATTCTTCCGCCTTTAGGGGCAATTTCCCACCCCTGGGACAAGAGATGGCCCTGAACCTCTATCCGCTCCTCCGCCCTCTTTGACAAGGCCGTTGGCAGAGTGAGGCTGACTTCTTGTGCCGGAAGTCTTCGGCCGCCAATGCTAATTATTTATCAAAATTTAGGCAGTGGCGGGGATCGAACCCGGGACCGAAGACGTTTTGATTATGAATCAAAGACGCTACCTTTTTTTTTTTCATTTTGTTCGTTATTGATAGTTGTGTTTGGTCGTTGCGGACGTCGCAAGACATCCTGTTCAAGTTCGGTGGTTGATCCTTTCACTCATTTTTTTATTACATAGGCCAACCGGCTCTCTGACCGAACACGCTGAGCTACCGTGCCGGCTACCTCTAGACCACGGGTATCAGTGGTCCTACTGCAACGGCCATTGCCTGGGTGTGGTTAGGTTCAATTACTTGAAGACCATTTGACTTCATGCTCCCAAACAACGATGGAATTTTTATGGCTAATAATGCGCTGTGGGCCGCGCGGGTTAGCCGCGATGTCTGAGGCGTCTTGTCACGGTCCGCGTGGCTCCCCCCGTCGGAGGTTCGAGTCCTCCCTCGGGCATGGGTGTGTGTGTGTGTCGTCTTTAGCGTAAGTTAGTTTAAGTTAGATTAATTAGTGTGTAAGCTTAGGGACCGATGACCTCAGCAGTTTGATCCTATAAGGCCTTACCACAAATTTCCAGTTTTCCATTGCGCTGTTCCACCGGGTCACAGCTATTCGCAATTGATTGGAAGAACAATCTGGACAATTCGAGAGAATGATTTGGCCATTCAGATCACCCGAGATGAATCCCATTGATTATGCATTGGGAAATGCACCGGCAATAATTTTACAATTATAGACGCCTGTAGGGGCAGCATATTATTTATACAGGGGACTTCCAACGACTTGTTGAGGCAATGCGACGTCGAGTTTGCTGCACTACGCCAGGTAAAAGCAGCTCGGATACGAGATTTGGAGGTGCCCCATGGCTTTCATCACCTCAGTGTATACTTCGCTTAGCACATCACATGCCCACAATTCCACCAGGCGACATTCAATTACGCGGCAGGTAGCGGTCAGAGTTTATCTGTGACAAAAACAAACTAAATGTTGGTGGATAGTGCATATAGCTAGGAGGATGGATGGTACATGGACCAAGAAGGTTGTCATCTATATTCCTAGAAATAGGTAAAGACCCAGAACGTGGCCTAATGGAAAGTGGGTAGATGACGTGAAAAGAAAACAGAGGAGAGTTGATCATTCTGTGTGAAGAACGGTATGTGTGGAGAAGGATAAATGTAGAGGAGGCTTTTATCCAGCAGCGTATATGTAGTGGGTGATAAGGATAATGGTAATGACGACGATTACGATGATGATGAGGACAAATCAATGTTTGATGTGCACTTCACCGACATGTATGAGAGAGATAGTGAACGTAGATACATGATCTAAAGGATTGTAGCGTTTTGTATATGCAGTCTTGGCCTAAATACGATTACATGACGTGAGAATATTGACGAATAGGGTTATCTATGAAGACAGTGCGCGTATTCATTAGCTACGGTAAGGTAAGCCAGCGAGATGTCCTCATAAGACGCGAGTGCTGCTGCTATCTCAAGGACTTGTAGAGTAATCAGCAAGGAGCTTCTTTTATCATTTGCAGACACGAAGGAGAGCCTGAAGGCAAAGTCGGATGGTGCTGTTATTTGGGAAATCCCTTTAAGCAGCCGACTTTCGCAGTTGCAGGCGTCAGTGGTATCTTATCTCCTCAGCAAGGTGTGCGTATAGAGTGGTCAGAAACAGTCTGAAAAGTTTGTAAGGGTGTTGCAGGCAGATTTTGTTGGGAAACTATTGTTAAGAAAAAATTTCATACGTTGCGCTGTTTCAGAGTTAATTGGCATTGAAGTTAGCCAATCAGAACGTTGTGAGCACAGATTCTACGTTATTCTCATAACGCACATGGTAGTGCACGAGAATGCTTTGCCTTTGGCTCGGAGTACATCCTTACTAGAGTCCCACGTCCAATTTTTGTATCGCTCTCTTCTTCAGTTTTAGGAAATCAAACGAAGCACATACTTGGCGACACAGTCTCTAGCCGGTCGCTTGAATTCATCAATATCTACATCATACGCTGCAAGCCCCCTAACGGTTTGTGGTGGAGAATACTTCTGTATCACTGCTCCCTCCCCCCCAACCCCTTCACTGTCCCGTTCGCGAAGAATGACGCGTGGGAAGAATGATTGTCGGTAAGCCTCTGTATTATCTCTAATTTCTCGAATTTTCTCGTCTTTGTCATTTCGCGAGATGCATGTCAGAGGAAGTAATATGTTGTCCAACTTGTGTAGTAAACTTCTCCGTCATGCACAACGCCTCTCTTGTAACGTCTGCCACTGCAGGTTTTTGAGCATCTCTGACTGAACAATCTCGTGACGAAACACGCAGCTCTACGTTGGATCTCCTCTATCCTATCTGGCAAGGAACCCAGATAAATGAACAATAAGAGTCAGTCGAATAAGCGTGGAATAGATATATTTCCTTAAGATTCTTTCTATGTATGTCAGTCTAGCATCTGCTTTTCCCACTATTTATTTCATGTGCTCATTCCACTTAAAACTGCCCGGATAGTTGCTCCGAGACTATTCCAGCAACCTGTCATCGGTAGTCTAGCTGAACAGTAGTGGATTTCCTTCCTATGAATGCGTAGTGTGTTAATATATTTATTTTCAGGGTCAATTTTCAGAGCCTGCACCATTTATCAATCCTCTGCAGGTCTTTCTACAAATCGATACTGCTTCTGCCGTTCCTACTTTCTTATCGACAATCGCATCATCTGCAAACAGTCTGAAACAACATTCAACGCTTTCCAGTAGATTATTTATATATATTGTAAACGAATCGGTCCTATCACACTTCCTTGTGGTACTTCGGAAATTACCTTTACATCTTTTGATTTTGTTCCGTTAAGAGCGACGTGCTGAGTTCTGTCTGCAAGGAAGCTGCAGTGTCAAGTACCTTCCTGAAGTCAAGGAACACGGAGTCAGCGGAATCAATGTTCATATTTCGTTATCCAAAAACGCCATAATTCTTGAGCATAAAATATATTCTATATTTCTACAACAGATTGTCAACGATATTTACCCGTGCAACAGCTTGATTTGCAAACTTCGATAGCAGTTAATTCGAAAATGGCTCAAGGTATCAAATTTTTGTCTTCTCAGGACAATTTGCCCTGCGACACTCTTAGAACTTTTCGGAATGTTTCTGAGTATCCTATGTATGTTAAATGGTGTTGGTGATAACGGACACCCTCGTCTGAATTCTTGTGTGATTCTTTTCATTACTGTATATACTTCTGGTTGAACCAACGAATAACTTTATATTGTTATCCAGAGCGTCTTAGAGCTATGCGAGCAATTCCCGTGGATGTAAGGTAAATAATTTATAAAAGTATTCGTTCAAGTAAGTGCACAAACTTTCTGCTCTATTTAGTTTTTTCCAGGAAGACAATTTTGCCCTATCTGTTTCGGCAGTATTTTTGGTACCTCCAGGTGCTCCCGTTTTCTGTCAGACGTGCTGTTTGTCACATATGTAACAATTTAGGCCGTCAGAAAAAGTTAATTTGAAGTAATTTATGTCAGTCGAATTGTACATTATTAGAGGAAAATTAAAACCTATTCTATCTGGGAGTATGCATTCAATTTGTGGGTAGTCTTCCTGTAATATTTCTGCTGTTTCTGAGTTTTTGTTGGCTTATGTCATCCATAGGCACTCCACTTCAGTCATTGCAAAAAAATGGTTCAAATGGCTCTGAGCACTATGCGACTTAAAAGGTCATCAGTCGCCTAGAACTTAGAACTAATTAAACCTAACTAACCTAAGGACATCACACACATCCATGCCCGAGGCAGGATTCGAACCTGCGACCGTAGCGGTCGCTCGGCTCCAGACTGTAGCGCCTAGAACCGCACTGCCACGCCGGCCGGCTCAGACATTGTAGTTTACGATATGTTTATCATTATAGTTTGATTAGTTTATTCCCGACTATATATTAAGGTTCATATACTAAACTACATCTGTCCTCTTCAAAAAACGGAATGTCCCAGAAATATGTCCGTCTCTGTTCCAATATTGTAGTATGGGACCTAGTGCCAAGGATCGTACTATAGTTGTATAGAATTAACGGATTTATCCTTAATTGGATGAGAGAAACTTCCAGCACATTGTACATTCGCACGTTTAACCGTATTACGATAATTCTTTTAAGAAAGGAGAATTAAAACAAGGTAATACTCGAAAGCTAAGCCTCGAACTATTTGTATTAGTATATGAAGATGATAGCTGTTCTATCGGACATTGGTGATTGTGCAGCTCCCGAAGAAGGAAATTACAGTGACGTCCAGACCATTAGCTGCTTACAGGCATTGATAAATATCAACGGGTACAGCTGAAAATATGTGGCCCGATCGGGACTCGAAAGCGGGATCTCCTGCTTACGGACGCTCTATCCGACTGAGCCATTTCTTTTTTTTTTTACTATTATCACAGTGACTTGGTACTATAATGAAAGTTCAGTAGACGATACTCAGATAATCATGTAATATAAGCTGCAAATGGGAGAACAAATTAATTATGATAACAAAACAATAATAAAAGGAGAAGAAAAAACGAGAACATAGCCAAAAACCACCACCAAGCTCTCACGATGTGGATAAATTTTTTAATAGTTTTTGATACTTATTTAGGTTTTTAATTTTTATTTATTTTGTATTATATAGAACCCAAAAGCAGAAGGACAACAAATCAGATCATATTGTAAATAGCAAACTACGAAAAATTTCAATAAGATTTCAAGGATTGTATACGCTCATGTATATATATACAGCATGGTCCATTGATCGTGAGAGGGCCAAATATCTCACGAAATAAGCGTCAAACGAAAAACTACAAAGAACGAAACTTGTCTAGCTTGAAGGGGGAAACCAGATGGCGCTATGGTTGGACCGCTAGATGGCGCTGCCATAGGTCAAACGGATACAAATGGGTTTTTTTTTAAATAGGAACCCCCATTTTTAATTATATATTCGTGTAGTACGTAAATAAAAATGAATGTTTTAGTTGGACCACTTTTTTCGCTTTGTGATAGATGGCGCTGTAATAGTCACAAACATATAGCTCACAATTTTAGACGAACATTTGGTAACAGGTAGGTTTTTTAAATTAAAATACAGAACATAGGTACGTTTGAACATTTTATTTCGGTTGTTCCAATGTGATACATGTACCTTTGTGAACTTATCATTTCTGAGAACGCATCTGTTACAGCGTGATTACCTGTAAATACCACATTAATGCAATAAATTCCCAAAATGATGTCCGTCAACCTCAATGCATTTGGCAAACGACATTCCTCTCAACATCGAGTAGTTCGCCTTCTGTAATGTTCGCACATGCATTGACAATGCGCTGACGCATGTTGTCAGGCGTTGTCGGTGGATCACGATATATCGTTCAACTTTCTCCACAGAAAGATCCGGTGAGCGTGGGCTTCGACGACCAATCCACCTGTCATGAAATATGCTATTCAATACCGCTTCTACCGCACGCGTGCTATGTGCCGAACATCCATCATGTTGGAAGTACATCGACATTCTGTCATGCAGTGAAACGTCTTATAGTAACATCGGTAGAACATTACGTAGGAAATCTGCATACATTACACCATTTAGATTGCCATCGATAAAATGGGGGCCAATTATCCTTCTTCCAATAATGCCGCACCTTACATTAACCCGCCAACGTCGCTGATGTTCCACTTGTCGCAGCCATCGTGGATTTTCCGTTGCCCAATAGTGCATATTATGCCGGTTTGCGTTACCGCTGTTGGTGAATGACGCTTCGTCGCTAAACAGAACGCGTGCAAAAAATCTGTCTTCGTCCCGTAATTTCTCTTGTGCCCAGTGGCAGAACTGTACACGACGTTCAAAGTCGTCGCCATGCAATTCCTGTGGCATAGAAGTATGGTACGGATGCAATCGATGTTGATGTAGCATTCTCAACACTGACGTTTTTGAGATTCCCGATTCTCGCGCATTTTGTCTGCTACTGATGTGCGGATTAGCCCCGAAAGCAGCTAAAACACCCCCTTGGGCATCATCATTTGTTGCAGGTCATGGTTGATGTTTCACATGTGGCTGAACACTTCCTGTTTCCTTAAATAATGTAACTATCTGGTGAACGGTCCGGACACTTGGATGATGTCGTGCAGGATACCGAGCAGCATACATAGCACATACATCAACACGATTTCGACCTTTTCCGCAATTGGTAGACGGTCTATTTTAACACGGGTAATGTATCACGAAGCAAATACCGTCCGCACTAGCGGAATGTTACGTGATACCACGTACTTATACGTTTGTGACTATTACAGCACCATCTACCACAAAACGAAAAAAGTGGTCCAGCTAAAACATTCATATTTATTTACGTACTTCACGAATATGTAATAAAAAATGGAGGTTCCTATTTTAAAAACACGCAGTTAATATCCTTTTAACCTATGGCAGCGCCATCTGGTTTCCCCCTTCAAGCCAGACTAGATTCGTTCTTTGTAGTTCTTTCGTTTGTTACTTATTTCGTGAGATATTTGGCCCGGTCACTATCAATGGACCACTCTGTATACTTCATCTATATACACTTTACAATAGGAATGAAACGATACTGAGTCAAAACACTGCACTAATCGAGTTGGGAAACTAGGAGAGAACAAACCGAAGCAAATCAGATGGGAAACATAGATAACAAGGAAACCACCTATCATTAGAAAAATGAAATTAACCAACACCTTGCCGACGGAAAACCAGATTCAACATGTTGGCGAAGAAGTCTCAATATCGAGGCATTCCCAAGCATGTCCAATAGGCCATGATCATGTACTGCATGGAGTCCACGTGATCTTCCCCCTCGCCTTCTACAACATAATGAACGAATTGTCCCAGTAACCACATAACGGTATGGGTTTTCGACCGTGGAAAGAAGCAAAAATCCGGAAGCAATATGATGTCCGTAGTATATAAAGTCTCAGAAGATCGAGTAAGGAAGGCCAATTGCGTCCTAATTCAAGACCAATTTGCCATTTGACCTCCACAAATATAGAGATGTCGTATCTTATCTGTAGACGTACAAAGATTACATAAATCCGTGTCGCTAAGCCCAATACGGAAAAGTTGCTCGTTCGTCGGACTCAACTTCTTTACTACCTTATACCAAGAGGACGCCACTCGTATCGGCAATATAGGAACACTCATATTGCACCAAACTGTCGCCCAGTTTGTTTGCGGCAATTCTCTTTAAACGAGGTTCAGAAAAGGGGCTACTTTCGTACGACTTCGTGGGAATTGCATGGTGAGGACGGGTTTCCATAAAATGTCAGCCCGTAAATAGCTAACTGCAAGACAAAAGTCACGAATGTATTTTAACTCATAATTTATACGACCAACATCAATAGGTGGGTTCAATACTAGCAGGGCGGACACAGAGAAATAAACGAGACGTTAATGTGTGTGTTTCTTGAGTTATCAGCCAAACAGTACGTCGCACATATAGCATCTGCATCTTCCTTCGTATGTCAACCAGGCCCAACCCCCCAAAGGAACGAGTCTTTGTAACCACCTCATACCGTAAGCGAAGGATATGTCTCTTCCATTAGAAACGAACAGACTGTTGCCGTAGTTTCTTCACCATAATCGAGGGAAGCGGATAAACTTGGGACAGGTAATAAGCTTCGCTTAAAACATATGTATCCAGTATTAGGACTTCCTGGAGCAGAGTAAGTGAACGTCTTTCATGTTTTAGTATCGCTCCCTGAATTTTTTCCGTAACAGACCTCCAGTTGAGCGTCGCCATTTTGAGTGGACAGAGATCAATGGTGATAACGATAGACTATGCCGATCCACTACAGTAGCCCATGGAAGAACTGCATAATCAAAACCTCGCAAAGTAAGAAACCAGCATTTACCTTCATTAAGTAGTGTACCTGAACTCCGACTATAATCATCGATTACAGCCTTCAGTCGAGGTATCTCCGCAGAATTGCAGAGAATAACTATCACATCAGCCGTGTATGCACGAACAGATGTAGTCCCTCTGGAAAGCGTCCAACCTTTCAGCTGTGATGCTAGCATCCGAAGTAGGGGCTCCAGAAACAACACAAACGAAGTCATTGAGAGCGGGCTTCCTTGAGGCACTCGCTGAAGGATATTTATCAGAGGCGTCAGTTGGTCATTAACTACCACCAAAGCTCAAATACCTGTAAACACATGCCTCCAGAATCCGGAGCAAGAAGTCGTGATTAACACGATCAAATGCCTTATCAAAGTCTAGGAAAGCAAGGGCACAAGGGACTGATGTCACAGCAGCAACCGAAACCATGTCATGACACTCAACTACAGAATGGTACGACCAGGTACGCAGCGTTGATGTTTGGCAACAATCATTTCCATCGGAGTCGACATCCTACTATTAACTGCCCTCGCCACAGTCTTATAATCGAAGATTAACTAAGTAATTGAGTGAATGAGGTCGGCGCTACTCCACCCTGCAACAATTTATTCAAAAGAGACGTAAACAGCGACCAAAAGCCCACGTAAAATTCCTTGGGAAGTCCATCCAGACCAGGAGACTTTTGAGAAGGCGATCCCACAATAAGTTTGTAAACTTCCTCAGGCTGAAATGCGGCTAAGAGCGTTTTATTATGCCCAGGTGTAATTGTCGTATCCTAGATACTGACTAGTGGGTTGTAAGGCATTGCGCTGGACTCATCAATGTCATAGATGTCTACATAGTATTGGTGTAAGACACGCACTATATCAGCTTGCTCTGATACGATACGTACATTATTTCTCGTAAGAGAATGAAACTCGAATTTTGGCGGGAATTTCTTTGTCACAGGGCTGTGCTGACATCTCAGACACCCACGCCCCCCTCGCCCCCGGGGAATTGACAATACCCTTTCTGGGACTCGAACCCTGGTACTCCTGGGAGGACGGCCCAAGTGTACCCCCCCTAACACAATAAACCCACCGGAGGTGCTTGGAATTGACCAGAAATTAAAAATGGCTGTGCCATTTCCAGGACTCGAACCCTGATTCTACTGGAAGGAAAGCCCAAGTGCACCCCATAACACATGGAAACTGTCCAGATGCGGGAGAGGAAGGTTATGTTAGTGTACTCTATTTATTTTGGTCGGGAAGCTGAAGCAAAGATCTATCCTAATTACGTTATTAATCACAAAGTTCAGGCCTAATTACACATAGTGCTTGAAAGTGCAGTACAGCTCAAAAACTGATGATACCATACAACTGATGTTATTTTTCTGGGAACAAAACGCAATACCACTCGAAACTAGCGACAGACACACTCAAACTCTACTCTGCACCTACAAGCTGGCATGTGAAAGGCAGCGGTGTAAGGTACTATCTTGATTCTTTTTGGCAGGAACAATGTTCAACAGATGAGATGCTGGTGTTGACAAACAGATGAGATGCTGAAGTTACCCGGGATGAGTTGAAAAAGTGCATTACCTGTAAGCAAACAGTATCCATCGTTATTTGACGTCAGAGTTCGCTACAGACGCTTGGTCAAAAACCACCTACAGCCCAGGTAACCGATTGCAAAACACATTACCGCAACTGATGGAAAAAAATGCGTCACAGTTTTAATTCGAAAGTGTTGTGAAAAAACCAGCACTCATAATGAACGGGTCATAATGCAGCACATGCACTGGGGAAAATCGTCATCCTGAAAGACTGCAGAGGGGTCAGTAGCTGAACATGCGTTCTCCTCGATAGGCGTCCACAAACTGCCGTAAATCGAGGCCTTTTTCATCCCTCCCCCCTCCACTCCTCACTCCCTCATCCACCTATGGGGAGGGTGGGGGAGTCACAAGCTTGTTGAAATGGCCAGCTGCTACGTCGAGCATCTCATAGTTTCTCTGCGCCCTTGTGCCCATCCTTTGCTGCCATCCTCTGCCATCGCTGGCCGCACTCGGTTTTCCACCGTCTGGCAGCCACCTTGGGGCGACACTCCTACGCCATCAATACAAAGTGCAACTTGTTTGTCTGAAATATAGCGGAAGAGCCCGCACACACTGCCCCCTAGGCAGAGAGCGGTTGCGTCCAGCGACTGCTGACTGCAGACGTGCCCCGCTGCCACTCGTGATACACAGCATGCCTTCAGGCACCAGTCCTAGACAACACAAAAGAGAAATTAGCATAACCTTGCCCATCCAGAGAATGGTCCAGATGGAACACAGCACTCGGCTTTCCACCATCTGGCCACCGACTTAAGGCAACGCTCGTACACCAACACCGTATCATGTTTAGTCAACTAAACAATAGGAGATAAAAGGACGGCCGCCTCAAGTGCAACTTGTTCGTCTAAATTATAGCGACACAGCCGCCCCCAATAGTTAGGGCACGCACCTGCGACGGTGACCTGACACAGACTAGGCAGGCCCCCAACGCCTGCAATAGGCCTCTCGTTCTGCGATGGAAAACACTTTCATTTGACATCAATGCATTTATAACCAAGCATGTATTAAGAAAAGGAGTACACATTTGAGACCATAATAAATGCCCTTCTTCAGCGAAAATAGGAAAAGTCCATTTTCTTTTATTTTCATGTGCAACCTCGGTATAGTTTTTACGTTTGAATGCAGAAAAAAATCTGTATTAAGCAATTTCTTTCAGTTTGTTGAACAAATTACATGCAAATTACATGCTTCCCTGAATATGGAAGTTAATAGGAATATAAAAAAAAGGGAGGAAGGTTTATCTGTTTACCAAGAGTAATAGAAGGCAGATTTCAGACTACCTAACAGATCAAAACGAAAATTTCTGTTCCGACACTGACAATGTTGAGTGTTTATGGAAAAAGTTCAAGGCAATCGTAAAATGCGTTTTAGACAGGTACGTGCCGAGTAAAACTGTGAGGGATGGGAAAAACCCACCGTGGTACAACAACAAAGTTAGGAAACTACTGCGAAAGCAAAGAGAGCTTCACTCCAAGTTTAAACGCAGCCAAAACCTCTCAGACAAACAGAAGCTAAACGATGTCAAAGTTAGCGTAAGGAGGGCTATGCGTGAAGCGTTCAGTGAATTTGAAAGTAAAATTCTATGTACCGACTTGACAGAAAATCCTAGGAAGTTCTGGTCTTACGTTAAACCAGTAAGTGGCTCGAAACAGCATATCCAGACACTCCGGGATGATGATGGCATGGAAACAGAGGATGACACGCGTAAAGCTGAAATACTAAACACCTTTTCCAAAGCTATTTCACAGAGAAAGACCGCACTGCAGTTCCTTCCCTAAATCCTCGCACAAACGAAAAAATGGCTGACATCGAAATAAGGGTCCAAGGAATAGAAAAGCAACTGGAATCACTCAACAGAGGAAAGTCCACTGGACCTGACGGGATACCAATTCGATTCTACACAGAGTACGCGAAAGAACTTGCCCCTCTTCTAACAGCCGTGTACCGCAAGTCTCTAGAGGAACGGAGGGTTCCAAATGATTGGAAAAGAGCACAGGTAGTCCCAGTCTTCAAGAAGGGTCGTCGAGCAGATGCGCAAAACTATAGACCTATATCTCTGACGTCGATCTGTTGTAGAATTTTAGAACATGTTTTTTGCTCGAGTATCATGTCGTTTTTGGAAACCCAGAATCTACTATGTAGGAATCAACATGGATTCCGGAAACAGCGATCGTGTGAGACCCAACTCGCTTTATTTGTTCATGAGACCCAGAAAATATTAGATACAGGCTCACAGGTAGATGCTATTTTTCTTGACTTCCGGAAGGCGTTCGATACAGTTCCGGACTGTCGCCTGATAAACAAAGTAAGAGCCTACGGAATATCAGACCATCTGTGTGGCTGGATTGAAGAGTTTTTAGCAAACAAAACACAGCATGTTGTTTTCAATGGAGAGACGTCTACAGACGTTAAAGTAACCTCTGGCGTGCCACAGGGGAGTGTTATGGGACCATTGCTTTTCACAATATATATAAATGACCTAGTAGATACTGGCGGAAGTTCCATGCGGCTTTTAGCCGATGATGCTGTAGTATACAGAGAAGTTGCAGCATTAGAAAATTGTAGCGAAATGCAGGAAGATCTGTAGCGGATAGGCACTTGGTGCAGGGAGCGGCAACTGTCCCTTAACATAGACAAATGTAATGTATTGCGAATACATAGAAAGAAGGATCCTTTATTGTATGATTATATGATAGCGGAACAAACACTGGTAGCAGTTACTTCTGTAAAATATCTGGGAGTATGCGTGCGGAACGATTTGAAGTGGAATGATCATATAAAATTAATTGTTGGTAGGGCGGGTACCAGGTTGAGATTCATTGGGAGAGTGCTTAGAAAATGTAGTCCATCAACAAAGGAGGTGGCTTACAAAACACTCGTTCGACCTATACTTGAGTATTGCTCATCAGTGTGGGATCCGTACCAGATCGGGTTGACGGAGCAGATGGAGAAGATCCAAAGAAGAGCGGCGCGTTTCGTCACAGGGTTATTTGGTAGCCGTGATAGCGTTACGGAGATGTTTAATAAACTCAAGTGGCAGACTCTGCAAGAGAGGCGCTCTGCATCGCGGTGTAGCTTGCCAGGTTTCGAGAGGGTGCGTTTCTGGATGAGGTATCGAATATATTGCTTCCCCCTACTTATACCTCCCGAGGAGATCACGAATGTAAAATTAGAGAGATTAGAGCGCGCACGGAGGCTTTCAGACAGTCGTTCTTCCCGGGAACCATACGCGACTGGAACAGGAAAGGGAGGTAATGACAGTGGCACGTAAAGTGCCCTCCGCCACACACCGTTGGGTGGCTTGTGGAGTATAAATGTAGATGTAGATGTAGACCCGAGAGCGTCTCTCGTGTTCAGTGTCTGTAAATAAACTATTATGCACGTGGGTATTACAAACATTTCAGACAATCTTTCAGGCCATTGGCACACATGTTGGTAAAAAAACACATTCATTTTACGTTTGAGAACAAGAAGCTATATTTCAAAAGAACATAGCTGTTGTGTACACTATGATGGGCCACATTTTACCAGTGCGATGCTACATCGTACTAGCGTTTACGAAACAAATCGTGAGAGCCTGTCCCACCCTGTGTAGGTGGGAGACTGAAATTTCGTTAAAAGATATCGCTGCAACGCAAAAAGAAAAAGAAACGCTTGTCAAGAATCATTCCGTGGACGCCTAACCATCTCCTCCACCTGCCATGCAGCACGTTTTTGATATCAATTTGACAGGCTAATTTTAAATTGATCATGAGATTCACTTTGTATGGCGAGTAATTTTTTTTTTCAGCAGTCGGATTACACTCATTAAGTAGGACAACTGGAGATCCATGGAGGGAACACGAGTTTCTTTTCAAGGAACACTATTGAGAAATGACATCTGAAGCTGACCAAAGAGGGATTCTACAACCCACAACATACATTTCGTGTAATGACCGCACTATTAAAAACACGATCATAACGCCGATGTTACCTTCATCCTGCATAAAAAGCGGTCTTCAGTCTACAGGCACACGCGATCGGTGATAGTGTTACACTTTCAGGCAGAAATGCAGTCCGAAATGCTGTCTGCAATTTGGAATCAAGTCTATCCATTCAATCACATATTTTGCGTTGGATCCTGTCGAGACGTCTTTTTTTTTTTTTTTTAATGATTACAGTCACTGGTGAATCATATTTGTGCCACTCTCGTACCTCGAAACGAGTCATCTTTCTTAGAACCTATCTGCTACTGATCCCATATTCCAAGGACTCTGGTGCTGTTTTTAGTCACTCTTCATCTTGTAACTGCTCCTAAGTCTGTGCCCCGCCCTCCCTGTAGCTTAGTGTATGTGGTCGTCCCAATTTAAGTCTGACCTGTACGGAAGTCAGAGAGCGCTATATCTAAGACATTCCTGCATTCTGTGGCGCAATGGGCTGAGCTGAGTAAATGCAACATGAGCGCACTTTGACCACTCGGTGGAAATGGGAACTTCGTGTCATAGCTCCGTCAACCGTGTTCAGTGTGTAAGGCCAATGCCAAAAGAAGGTTCCCCTGCAACACGAGGTAATAGAAGAGGTAGTACGAGCAGTTAGGGTGGTGTTTCTTGTTGGAAACTTTAGGAAGATTACGCAACATACATTGCATGGAGGAAGGACAAAGATTTTGACACATCTCCAAACTACATACAGGTACTACAGTCTGAAGGTGATCTGTGTCTCTCAGGGTCAATCATCCAAACATATGTGGCGATCCTTTTAAATATACAGGTATTAATTCACTGGAAAAGGAAGTCAAAAAATAATTAAGACATCAGGGGCTACATTATATTACAGGTTTACACGTGCTTTGTACTCGCACTCGGTGGCAGGCGTCAACGTCAGCGCTAGACAGCTGCCGCCGCGGTGTGGCGCTGCCTTGCTTTGCAGCGTCCTTGAGAACTGCGGCCGCTCTATTGGATGATGGAGGCACAATGACACTGACTGGCAGATTTAGAGCTCCCGTGGCGTTAGGACCAGCCTGACTGCTTGCTCACCCATGTCTCACTTCTTGCACTGTGTGACCAGTGACAAGACTATGTATCATGTATTGAGCACTGCTACTGAAACCATTGTATTTTCTGTGTATCTCTACTTATTTGTTTCATACAATAACGTGAAAAAATCTTAAGGGTCTACCATTGGATGGAATCAAACATCGTTCGTTTTGCTTTTATTACTGCGCAGTTTCAAACGACTGTGTAGCATAATAACCCATGAAATTGAACGTAAATGAATTAAAGTCAAAGCACTCATCAATTTCCACAATGATAAGAACATTCTTACACTTCCTAGTGTATGCTGTAAATTACTATTCGAGATACACACGATATCAGATATTTACTCGTAAGTGAAAAGTCCGGCCAAGCCCCTACATTTTTACTATTATGTGACTTGATTAGAGCGAATTTTTCTCAAGTCTGTTCAATTGCGGCTTCACAGCCGAAACTAGCAGTAATAAAAATAAAGTAAGAAAACGTTTCAAACCATTCAGTGAAAGATGGAATGGTAAAATGTTTTCATTTAGACAATTCGTGGTGGCTGTGAACCGTGTTAAAACTAAAATATATTCTTACAGTTTCTCTGTCCACCGTAAGAGCGTTTTATAACTATCGTTTGAAATCCATCAATACACAAAAATCTCTACATATGAAGGAGGATTATAATTTGAAAAGGTCATAGGTGTGTAAGTTTTGATGATCTGGAATTTTCTGTTCACTCTAAGACAAAAATAACGACTCACCACGACAAAACGGAAATCTGTAGATAAGATCTACATTTTCAGACAAACAAATTACTACAATGTAAAGTAACAAAAGTATTACAACGTAAAGTTTGGAAGGTAAGAGACGAGATACTGGCAGAAGTAAAGCTGTGAGGACGGGGTGTGCGTCGTGCTTGGGTAACTCAGTTGGTAGAGCACTTGCCCGCGAAAGGCAAAGGTCCCGAGTTCGAGTCTCGGTCCGGAACACAGTTTTAATCCGCCAGGAAGTTTCATATCAGCGCACACTCCGCTGCAGAGTGAAAATCTCATTCTCCAAACATCCCCAAGGCTGTGGCTAAGCCATGTCTGCGCAATATCCTTTCTTTCAGGAGTGCTAGTTCTGCGTGGTTCGCAGGAGAGCTTCTGTAAAGTTTTGAAGGTAGGAGACGAGGTACTGGCAGAAGTAAAGCTGTGAGGACGGGGCTTAGGTAGCTCAGTTGGTAGAGCACTTGCCCACGAAAGGCAAAGTTCCCGAATTCGAGTCTCGGTCCAGCACATAGTTTTAATCTGCCAGGAAGTTTCAAATTATTACAACATCAGAAAAATTCGATAATTTTTTTTCAAGAGAAGAGCTATACAAATTGAGCAATTCAGTGAAGCGTTGTTCTATCTCTGACGCTTATAAAAGTAGTTACTCGGCTTGGCATTGACTGATAGATTTGTTGGATGTCCTCCTGAGGGATGCCGTGCCAAATTTCGTCCAATTGGCGTGTTAGATCTTCAGAATCTCTTGCTGGTTGGGAGCCCCTGCCGGTAATGCTCCTAACGTTCTCAATTGGGGAGAGATACGGCGCACTTGCTGGCACAGGTAGGGTTTGGTTAGCAGCAAGACAAGCAGCGGAAATTCTCAACGTGTGCAGACGAGCGTTATCTTGCTGAAACGTAAGTCCAGGATGGCTTGCTATGAAGGAGAACGAAACGGGGCGTAGAATATCGTTGATATAGCGCCGTGCATTCCATTATGCTGTTCAGATATGCAGAAATACAAGTCACTTAAGAATGAAATACAAAGCAATTGTGGGGAATCTAAGGTGAAATGGCTACATGAAAAATGAGAGGAAATCGAAACAGATATGATTGCCAGAAGAACTGACTCAGCATATTGAAAATTCGAAACAACCTTTGGTGAAATTAAAAGCTAGGGCGGTAATATTAAGAGTGCCATGATAATTCCACTGCTAAATGGAGAGAAGAGAGTGTATAGATGGAAAGAGTGCATTGAGGGCTTCTATGAGAGGGACATGTCTTGGTGAAATTAAAAGCTAGGGCGGTAATATTAGGAGTGCAATGGTAATTCCACTGTTAAATGCAGAGAAGAGAGTGGATAGATGGGAAGAGAGCATTGAGGGATTCTATGAGGGAGACATATCTGATGATGTGACAGAATAACAAACAGAAGTCGGTACGAAGTAGATATGGGATCCAGTATTGGAGTTAGAATATAAAAGAGAGCTGGAAGACTTAAAATTAAATAAGGCAAAGTGATAGACACATCCCATCGCGATTTCTAATATCATTCGGGGGAGTGGGAGAATTATCGTCCAGTTAGTTTAAAAACTGACGTATTTACGTTGCTTTAAAGGCTCACGAACCAAAGTTACCGACAAGAATAATGTACAGAAGAATGGAAACGAAAATTGTGGCCCTGTTACATGACTATCTGTTTGGCTTTAGCAAAGGTAAATGCACCAGAGATGCAATTCTGACATTCGAGTTGATGCTGGAAGCAAGGCTGAAGAAAAAACAAGACACGCTCATAGCATTTGTCGACTTGGAAAAAGCGTTCGACGATGTGAAATGGTGAAAGGTGTTCGAAATTCTGAGAGAAATTGGGGTAAGCTATAGGGAAAGATGTAATATACAACATGAACAAGAGTCAAGAGGGAGCAACAAGAGTGGAAGACAAGAAAGAAGTGCAAGGATTTAAAAGTATGTAAGACAGGGATCTAGTCTTTTGCCCCTGCTGTTCAAACTATGTGTCGAAGGAGCAATGACGGAAATAAAAGAAAGTTTCAAGATTTTGATTAAAATTCACTGTGAAAGGATATCAGTGCTAAGATTCGCTGATAACATTGATATCCTCAGGGAAAGTGAAGAAGAATTACAGGATCTGTTGAATGGAATGAACAGTCCAATGAGTATAAAGAATATAAATTGAGAGTAAATCGAAGAAAGGCGAAAGCAATGATAAGTAGCAGAAATGACAACAATGAGAAACTTAACATCATAAGCGCTGATGACGAAGTTTAAAAAAACTCTGCAAAGAGTGTATAAAAAACAGAGTACCACTGACAAAACTGTCATTCCTGACTAGGAGAAGTGTCCCCCCCCCCCCCCCGTCACCCCCTCTCCGTATTAAACATGGGTCTTAATTTAAGGAAGAATTTTCTGAGATGGTACGTTTGGAGCATAACATTATATGGAGTGTGGGAAAATCAAAACAGAGGAAATAGAAGCATTTGACATGTGGTTTTAAGAATAATGTTAAAAATTTGGGGGACTGATAAGCAATCAGGAGGTTCTCCGTAGAATCATCGAGAAAAGGAGTATATGGGAAACACTGAGAAGAAGAACGGACAAGATTACAAGACTTGTATAAAGACATCAGCGAATAACTTCCATGGTATTAGAGGGAGCTGTAGAGGGTAAAAGCTGAAGACGAAGACTGAGACTGGTACATGTGCAGCAAATAATTGTGAACGTAGGTTGCATGTACTACACTGGGATTAAAAAAAAGGAGAAAGAAAGAAAGTAAAAAAAGAAAAGAGATAAAAATGGCTGTTATTGATTTCTAATTTCTACTCCAAGTCACTTTTATATTGTATGTTTAATCTAACACAATACAATGCGTTCCTAACATGTTCTGTTCATCTTCAGGCGTTTATACATACATACATACATACATACAGAGAAATCTTACTTAAAAAGAAACAGTCTTGAACTAGATTAAGCTAGAACTCTTTGTCCATTGTTTGTTACTGTAGTGGCTGGTGTGGCATTTGGTGGGAGGGGGAGGAGGGGGGGGGCAGTGTATGGCTAGAAATCGAAGTCAGTGATGTCTTCTGCTGGTTTTCTTCCTTGTGGTTGATATGTATGATATCACAGCCTGTATAGGATGCAGGTAGATTTGCATCAGTTATGTGTTACGAAAATAGTGTGAAAGGCTTTTATATGACAGTTGATCGCTTACGATTTCATCATCTTGCTGCTTCACTTGCATCACTGGTGTAATGGGGGAGCTGTTGATTGACATTACACTATTGCACATTGTATTTTGTCACTGATTGCCAACGTAATTCACTGCACAAACTGCTACGACGTTATGCACACAACACAAGATGGCGGACTGTAGCATGTGAGTCTTTATCGATTATTGAGGTTTTGTATCGATATTCTTGTTTTTACAGATTTGTAGTCAGTTATTTACATTGACATCTCTTGAATCAAGTTAGAACTGGCTTAAGACTGTCGAAGAATTTTGAGTTTTTGAATTCGGTTATTTCGTTAAGAATTTTACCTCCATGCTTTGTATTATGTACGAAAATTTCCATTTCTTCCATGATATCCATTCTTTTACTTTTTCCTATTTTGCGTAAAATTTCGAGGTTGTCTCGATTTTCAAAGGGTGGCCTGTGTCTTTACTGCTGATTTGTTACATTTATCAAGCCTGTAGCACTCTAAATGTTCTTTGAATCGGGTTCTGAAATTCCTACCTGTTTGGCCGATATATTTATTACATCGGCAGAAATTAGAAACAAATAATTATCCCACACAGTCACGGTTCACAAACATAGCCATTGTGGTCGAAAATAATAATAATAAAAATCACTGTGCCCAGGGTGTCCTGGATGACAACTCGAGGACGACAACCAAAGAGGTTCTGCTATGAGAAGAAACGGTACCCCAGGCCACCATTCCTGGTTCTTTGGCAGTATGGCGGGCAACACCGGGTTAGTATCCCACCACTGTTCAGGGCGTCTCCAGAGACGTCTTCGCTGTCATCGGGCTCAGTTCGAAACAGGATTCATCACTGAAGACAATTCTGCTGCAATCAATGAGATTCCAGGCCGAGCAAATGTTTTTGGAACCATAATTCAGTTCTGTAAATGGATTATATTGTAACGTGTGCATTGATAAATGGCAGCCGTGACAATGACCAGTTGCTCAGGGTCTTAGTTGTAGCCGTATGGTGCGGAAATGTTACTGGTACACTATATTTCATTTCAGAGAAGAGACTAATATCTCATGTGAGAAACAAACAAGAAACAATACTGTACGCTTATCATTAACACCAAAGAGCGTGTAACTTATTTATACCAATCAGAAACTAAATATTCAAGTTTCTGTATGAGCTGTTAATATTAAAGTATTTAGCTTACGATCCTCTACTACGATGGTGTGACGAGAAATAAGTCTCCGAATTTTTTTACATCCATACTTTGAATGCTTTTAAAATAAAAGTTATTAACATTCTACATCTTTACTCTTAGAGTCTACATATTTGCAGCCCTCTGCCTCTAGACGTCTCCGAATTGTAGCGTGCAGCACGGCGATGTGTACCGTAACTACGCTATGTGATCAAAAGTATCCGGACACCCCCAGAAACATACTTTTTCGTATTAGGTGCATTGTGCTGCCACTTACTGCCAGGTACTCCATATCAGCGACCTCAGTAGTCGTTATACATCGTGAGAGAGCACAATGAGTCGCTCCGCGGAACTCACGGACTTCGAATGTGGTCAGGTGACTGGGTGTCACTTTTGTCGTAAGTCTGCACGCGAGATTCCCACACTCCTAATCATCCCTAGGTCCATTGTTTCCGAAGTGATAGTGAAGTGGAAATGTGAAGGGACACATACAACACAAAAGCGTACAGGCCGATCTCATCTGTTGACTGACAGAGACCGCCGACAGTTGAAGAGGGTCGTAATGTGTAATAGGCAGCCATCTATCCAGACCATCACACAGGAATTCCATACTGCATCAGGATCCACTGCAAGTTCTATGACAGTTAGGCGGGAGGTGAGAAAACTTGGATTTAATGGTCGAGCGGCTGCCCATGAGCCACACATCACGCCGGTAAATGCCAAACGTCGCTTCGCTTGGTTTAAGGAGCTTAAACATTGGACGATTGAACACTGGGAAAACATTGTGTGGAGTGACGAATCACGGTACACAGTGTGGCGATTCGATGGCAGGGTGTGGGTATGGCGAAAGCCCGGTTAACGTCTTCTGCCAGAGTGTGTAGTGCCAACAGTAAAATTCGGAGGAGGTGGTGTCATGGTGTGGTCGAGTTTTTCATGAGGGGGGGAGGGGGGCTTGCACCCATGCACCCATTGTTGTTTTGCGTGGCACTATCACAGCACAGGCCTACATTGATGTTTTAAGCACCTTCTTGCTTCCCACTGTTGAAGAGCAATTCGGGGATGGCGATTGCATCTTTCAACGTGTTCGAGCACATGTTCATTATATACGTCATGTGGAGGAGTGATTACACAACAATAACATCCCTGTAATGGACTGGCCTGCACAGAGTCCTGACCTGAATCCTACAGAACAACTTTGGGATGTTCTGGAACTCTGACTTCGTGCCAGGCCTCACCGACCGACATCTATACCTCACATCAGTGCAGCACTCCGTGAAGAACGGGTCTGCCATTCCCGAAGAAACCTTTCAGCACCTGATTGAACGTATGATTGAGAGAGTTGAAGCTGTCATCAAGGCTAAGGGTGGGCCAGCACCATACTGAATTCAAGCATTACCGATGGAGGGCGCCACGAACTTGTAAGGCGTTTTCAGCCAGGTGTCCGTCGGTGCGTGAGAAAGGGCACGTTGTAAATGAGTTTAAAACTCACAGATTTCTTCCACTTACGAAGCACCCTCTCCTTCAGCATGACTATGACAGACCCGACATGAGAGCTACTACAGCTGTAAAAGTCCGACGCCTTGGTTTCACTGTCATCAATGATCCTCTATACATTCCCGACTTGGTCCCATCCGATTTTCATCCGTTTCCAAAACTTAAGGAACACCTTCGAGGACATAACTTTGATACTTACGAAGCGTTGCCGTCAAAGGCTAGGTTGTAACTCCGTCAGCAAAGTCAAACATTCTACAGGGACGGAAACAAGAAACTGGTCTCTCATAGGGAGATACGTGTTCGTCACTAGACTGACTATGTTGAGAAATGAATATTTAGACATGAAGAGTAAATACACAGAATGTTAATAACGTTTGTTTTATTTAAAATATTTTAAGAGTTTTCACATAAAAAATCGGAGACTTAGTTTGCAGCACTCCCTCGTATCTGTACATTTTTGACGCTGATGGTCGGGAATAGCTAAACGTCTACAAAAAATCACCCTATCTCAATTGCAGATTGCGTGTCTAACGACTTCTAGGGAGAAGAAATATTTTATTCTCGGTATTTCTTATAACCAAGGACGGGTTTTAAACGTGTTAAGTGCTGTCCTAATCTATTCGTTAAGGGGTATAATCCTGCTTTAGAGATTTAACACAATAAGTCAAGCAAATTAGAAACTATCAATATTACAGCATGAAAATTACCCACTTTATATTCATGCAGCATTTGTGCAAGAGAGCACTTTGGGACTTTCAACAAACTTTAAGTAAAATTTCAAATCTTTTCTAGTCAACACCGCCGCCAACAAAATATTAAAAAGAAATAAGTTTATAGCGAACCACATGTTCATTGCTCATGCAGTAAAAGGTAAGCACCAGTGTTTTAACATGTTACTTCTCTGCTACTAACTCTATTCACTACATATTTTGTAGGAAGTACCCACATATACCACTGAATGTACCTGCAAGTTTATATCACTGGATGACCCATTGTTCAGGAGATATGACGTCATAAACATTGAGCTGTTTGAAAAACTAACTCTTCTTACAATAGAGCTATTTTAATGGGTGTTCGATTCTTCACAGAATTGGTATAGGTCGGTTATTGGAACTACGTATGTCACATTAGGGAACAAATTAATATCTTGTATGAAAAAATTGTATCATCATTAGAGAAATAAACAAGGAACAGTGCTTTACGCTTATCAACAAGACTTTCTGACATTCATTCTCCTGGCACAACGGTTTTCTATTGTGAGGATACTTAACGTGCCTTTGACCTCATTAAGGCACGTGTGAGGCACACTAGCGCTTCGCTACTGTTTGAATTCCTCGTGGAATTAAGCGACACAAAAAGATAGCGTTCCACCAGCTTACGAAACAGTCTCTGAAGATAGCAATCGCGTACACCACTAACTTCTTTCTTTCGTGCCCTATGAAAGGTGGCACGTGGTAAAGATAATTATACTGAACAACTCCTTTCGAATACAAACGAAAGAAGGAAGGTTAGGATTTAACATCCAAAGGACAACGAGGTCATCAGAAACGATGCGTAAGCTCTACAGGGCAAGGTTGAAATGGGAAACTGGCCCTGTCTTTTTCAAAAGGTGTCATACTGATATTAATCGATAATAGTAAACAATGGATAAATCTGGGTAGTTTGAGTCCCGTCCTGCCGAACGCGTCATTAAGATGCCTGTCGCTGCACCCTGACACTGGGTGTGGAGGAAAAGAAAGTCACATATCGACTTACTGTCAAAGTCGATTATACCTACCCAATCGTCAACAGAACTTCACTTATCTTCCTTTCGTCACAATGTATTACTAAGGAGCTCTGTAACAGATTTACTATAACAGTGAAGCAACCGACAACACGGAACACCTCATAGTGTTTCAGAACCGGGAGTAGTTATTGGAAAGATTGATGGAGGCAAGTCACGAAGAAAAATTTATTCCAGGAATGTACATGGAACGATGGTTCAAATGGCTCTGAGCACTATGGGACTCAACTGCTGAGGTCATTAGTCCCCTAGAACTTATAACTAGTTAAACCTAACTAACCTAAGGACATCACACACATCCATGCCCGAGGCGACCGGTCTCGCGGTTCCAGACTGCAGCGCCAGAACCGCGCGGCCACTTCGGCCGGCTATGGAACGATGTATAATAATAAAATTCGGCTTATCTTAGAGCTCCACGAAGAAAAAGTAAAAAACGTTAAGATTGGAAAAATAAAGGACAAGGACACACCCAGCAAGATTTTAATAAGGAAGACTTAAGTATTTTATCATTTTATTTACGAGGGATCGTTTGAAGATACAGCCTATTCTATACTCTCAGAGTATTAAATTAACCTACTGCGGACTAGCATTGGCAAGAATGGCATCCCTGACCAAGAGAAGTCTACTAATATGAAACATAAGCCAAATTTTAGGAAGATAGAAAGCTGCGGTACTCGACTGAACTCGGTGACGAAGGTAGGAAGATGAAGTAATGTTTGAAAAATCCTGTAGAAATTGTTTTCAGTATTTGGAAGTGATGCAAAGATTGGCCACTTGCTTTAAACGTACCGTAAGTGAAATCAAGAATTTCACGAAATGGAAAAGCGTAGTATCCAATGACTGCAGTATCAATGATTCTCAGTTAGAACTAGTCATCTCATATTAATACCTATGATATGAAATGGACTGATAACATAGACTCAGTTGTACAGAACGTAGGTGGCAGCCTGCGCTTCGTTGTCAGGGTACTGGGAAAATACAGTCAATCTATTTCAACTAAATACGACTGCCAGCTCCCGAGCTGTCTCACGGACAGGCAGACAAAGAGACAATCAGACAGACGAAAGGGTTCTGTTTTTCCGATTGAGGTACGAGGCGCTCATTCCTCAGCTCAATACTTAACGCTCCCGTAGTGAACACGAAGACAAAATTAGACTAATTACTCTACGCGCAGATATTCTGGTGGTAGAAAAAAATTTCCATCTGACGCATGGGGACGTTAAGTTTGGAGCTATTTGCGAGGAGTAGGCTATGTGCTGCCACCAGATATCACCTTCTCCATTCTCTCATCATCATCATACAACAAAAACATTATAAAAAATGGTTCAAATGGCTCTGAGCACTATGGGACTTAACTTCTGAGGTCATCAGTCCCCTGGAGCTTAGAACTACTTAAACCTAACTAACCTAAGGACCTCACACGCACCCATGCCCGAGGCAGGATTCGAACCTGCGACCGTAGCGGTCGCGTGGTTCCAAACTGTAGCGCCTAGAACCGCTCGGTCACCCCGGCTGGCAAAAACATTATACTACACTCCAACCTCCCCCCCTCCCCCAAATCCTCCCGACACACACACATACACATACATAATACGTGCATGTAGTTTAATAAATACTGTAATGGAGCACGTTGACAAAAAAAAAAAAAATGTAAATGTCGTGTGACTAGGGCCTTCCGTCGGTTAGACCGTTGGTATGGTGCAAATCTTTCGTTTTCACGTCACTTCGGCGACTTGAGCGTCGATGGCGATGAAATGATTATGATTAGGACAACACAACACCCTGTACCTGAGCGGAGGAATCTCCGACCCAGACGGGAATCGATCCCAGGCCCTTAGGACTGACACTGTGTCGCGCAGACCACTCAGCTACCGGGGGCGGACGTTGAAAATAAATAAAAAGAAAGTACTTCACACAGAAACATTTAAGCAGTCATTATTTCCGCACTCCATACGCTATTTGATCAAAAAGAAACTCTAACATGAGACATTGCGCTAAGCACACTCTGCCATGCACTTTACAGTGGTTTGCAGAATATATGTGTAGATGTAGACGTAGAGATTAGAAACTGATGTCCTGGGGACGTTAGATTTATAAGTGACGATGTACTAGGTCAGATGGCCTAGGACGGCTACTTCAGAAAAACTGTTCAAATTAAATTTTACAAATTAGGTACCCCAGTGGGATTTGCTCTCTCCCCCAACTCGTTATTTCCTGGATTGAGACAACCATCGAGTTTTTTAACAAGAAGGAAGACGTTCCTTCTGAAAAAAATAAGTAAATAATAATATTTAACCTGTGGAATGTTGTAGTTGCGTCGGGTTATTGGTTTTACTCACGGAACAATCGGCAATGCATTTGTAACGAAGTCTCTAATCTTCCGCACCTGCTAAATTACGATAGTGCAAAGCTGAAGCAAAGTATTTTCGCTGAATACCGTACCTGTGAGGCCGATGTTAAGCAAAGTTTCTGCGGTCGGAGCAGTGATGTACACCGGCCCGCCGTTGGCGAGTCGTTGGTTTCCAGAGGCGAACAGGCTTAAGCACGAGAGCGCATGCGCGTTCTGACCCCTACGTTTCCTGTCCTGTACCACAGCGGCCCGCCAATCTGCAGCCCCCACCACGCATCCTGTCGCTAGCTACCGTCGCCGCCTTCTCATCACTCCACGCGCTTAAGAACGATAAGCAACGTCTCTCTCTCTCTCTCTCTCTCTCTCTCTCTCTATCTTTGTGTGTGTGAGCATAAGCACAGTTTTATAGTTACTCATGCATACCAGTGACACATCAGTAAAACCGACTTTGCGGCGTTATTCATTGTTCATCACGAGAGAGATGGTGCTACGATTACAATACTGGATTCGTACGGTGGAGACATCTAAGCTGTCTATCCTAGTACAAATTTTACTTGTTTTCACCAAATGCTGAATGTCGGTACGGTTCCATCCACCTTTGCCCAACTGAACCAAAATGCCTGACAAAACGGAAACGTCATGGAAGGGAGGAGAAAAGAAATGAAACTTCGGGTGAGAGGATCTGGCGTTATCCCAGTGACTGCAAAGAAAAAAAAAAAAAGAAAAAAAACTAACTTGGCAGTATCAGCCCAGTTAGAAAATGACAAGAAACAAAAGAGTGCATCTATGAAGAAATGTCGAGGGGATAAGGAAGAAACAAGCAGTTCAATCGACAAGTTTAAAAGGGGTGTTTGAACTGAAAAAAACAAAGAAATAAAAGAGAAAGAGGTCACTTGTCTTCCCGTTCATCTCAGCAAACACCGCGACATGTTACTGGGAGTATTTTTCGAATTACTTATTTTCGGTAACAATTCTGTCGCTCGAGACTAAAACGTTTTATTGTATTAAATGTGATACCGAATTACTGCAACTGAAGTGTTGCTGCTAATCCCTCATTTCACGTGGTGCACGCTAATAAATATTTCTCTTCTTTTCCCTTCCAGAAAAATCAGTCCTTACCCCTAGTACTTTCGAATCTTATCAGAGCATGAATTGCCCTTTGGTAGAATTTTAACTATAGTAGAACTATGGCTCTTGTTGCACTAGAGCAGAGTTCCTGAAACGGTAGAATTCCGAGGGAATCACTCGAGAGTTCCACGAAATTAACATCTCTTTTTTTTTTTAACACTCAAGACAGTGTCTTAGAAAATTAACGCTGCTACAAAACTAGAAAAAAAAGAACAGAATAAGTCCTAACTCTCGCTTCCGCCTACTAATCTGAATAGTCGGTGCGAATGTGACATGGACAGTGAGTACGGCTGTATTTATCACCTGGTCGCAATCGATCGTGTTAGCAAAGGCAACTACAGATGCATGTGAAAAGTGGTTCCCAGTGTATGTGTCGACAAAAAGTAAGTACCATAACAGACTTGATGGCAAAACCAATGGTGAGAATTCAATTTCCATTACTAAAACCTAATATTACGAAATGTGCGAAAATAACAACGAGTACATCTCTTTAAGACTTAAATTACTTTAAGAAATTTTAAATTATTTTTTTATTATATATTTAAGCAAACAAATATTTGAAATGATAGTCATTTTTTTTGTAAATAATTCATTTCGAGAATGTTGTGTTAAGAAACTATACAAACAAAGCAAAGATTTCACGATGACAGAGAACATTGAAAAGGCTCCTACTTATCGAAATCAAGAAACAGTGGACTAGAGCAAGGCGAATCTGCAACGTTCGAGACACTACGGCACTTCTTTGTTTTTCGAACTCAGTTCTCCGCTGTTATACGAGTTATATAGGTTAAATATCGTATCTTGCGACTGTAATAAAATCTTATTAAGACCAAACGCGTTTCGCATTGTTCTAAAGCATATTCAGTGGTCCGTAACAATTACTAGGATCATGAACAGTTATCTTGCTTCAGCATACTGATGTAAACAGTATTAATTAATATCGTTACTTATTGTACTTTTAACGACGCTTGGTAGCCGTGTGGTCTAGGCGCCTTGCCATGGTTTGTACGGCTCCCCCCCCCCCCCCCCCGTAGGTTCGAGTCCTCCCTCGGGCATATGTGTGTGTGTGTGTGTGTGTGTTGTATTTAACGTAAGTTACTTTAAGTTAGATCAAATAGTGTGTATGCTTAGGGACCCATGACCTCTGCAGGTTGGTCCCACAACTTACCACAGATTCTCCTAAACCCACTGTATCTTCTGACGCTATTTTCACTTTCTTTTGCACAAATGTGGTAGATTTTAATATACAACACTTTCAATAACACCAAGTATATTCACATTTTTATTTTGTGAAGACTCGCTGACATCTCTCCATTTTGTTTTTATGTGCAGAATGCGTTCGTATTTTGTTTAATTCTGGAGGTAGCAAGAGCGTTTGGTATTGCTTTGCGTGTGTGAATATTGTGAGTATATTTTCCAACTGGTCTGGATGTGTGTGTTTCTACATTTTTATTGGTTGATTTTTGTTTCTTTTACTTTTTGTTTTAAATAAATAAATTATTTTATATTTTAATATAAGCTGTGTGTCAGAGGGTGCGTCGTGTGTAATGGGAGCTAAAATACTAACTTCTATTTTTATAAATTATTGCTTCACTAACAATAGCATGCGACTTTTAAGACGCCCAATCCAGCATTTCCTAGGAGGCCTTTATGTGAAGTACCAGAGTATCCACCACGAGCTTCTTCAGGCTATTCACCACGACAGTTTTAGAAAACACTATAAATTTAATAACCTATTATCTAACTATTGTAATGTAACGATCAGAAACAATTCACAAATAGCCCGAAAAGAGAAGTTATAAGATCAATATTGCTGGCTCACAAGTGAAATTAGAACATTACACACAAAAGTGCCAAAATGGAAAGTAAATTATACGAAGCACACTATAAACAACATCACACTTCTCTGCTATACTAGGCGAATTTGAAGAACACATTTGTAATGCCACAGAACAGTTAAAGACACTTAAGGACCAACAGATACAGTTAACCATCCTAAACTGGCAGAGACACACTCATCAGCTCTACCCACATCTCATAAACCCCACAGACAGCAAACTTTGAGATGAAGGAACACAGCTACCAACGAAAAGCTTAAAAAATGTAAACACAAAAGTAAATGAACATTACATAGAAAATTTGATCATACTGTGAGAACATACTGTCTCAAAAACACGGGTGCCATGAAAAATGGCCTAACAGAAGAATTAATAAGCAAAGGCATTAAAAACATCATAGATTCAAGACACAAACACAATGAAACAAGAGAGAGAATTACAGAAGCTAAAAATCTGAAAACTTGTAGAGAAAAACTACAGAGTGACAATATAATCATAATTAAGGTGGACAAAGGTAACACAGTGGTTCTTATAGATGAATAAGAATACAATAACAAGACATAAGAGTTTATATCACAGAATAAAATCACAAAACTAAAGTCAGCCCCAACAAACACGTTCCACACAAACTAAAACTATAGCATGCACACTTAATGACAGACAAAAAGTTTGTATGAAAATGTATGAAGCTTAATACTCCAAAACTCTGAAGACAACCAAAGTTTCATGAAGGAAATACTCCCATGAGACCAGTAGTAAATTACAGGAACTCACATGCATACACTCTCACCAACATACTCACACTGCTAAATAAAACACAATATGATAGAAAAATGAGAGACGCACGAGAACTAATAAGCCACATAAACAGTTTATATGTTCCTGATACAGCTATGTTGATCACATCTGGTGTAGAAAACATGTACTCCTTAACCCCAGTCATATAAACAATCAAGGTAATGTAACAAGATCTAGATATTTACAATGAATTACCGTAGGAACTCATGACAGAGATAAGCAAGCTCCTACTCCTCGTTACTGACCAAAACTTTTTTAGATAAAGTATTCTACCTTCAAGGAGAAGGACTGCCAGTGCGATCCCCCATATCAGGAAGTTAGCAAATATCTTCATTAACAAAACAGAAGAAAGAGTATTCCAGAAAATAGTAGCAGAAAAGTTCAATATACTGTACTGATGGAGACACACAGATGACATCCTCTTCTTGATCGACAACGCAAAAATTAAGTTCACTTCAGAGAAGGAATGGTCAAGCAAAATAAACTTCCTAGACATATCCATCAAAAAAATAATCTACAATCATTCTGCATTTACAGGAAAAACGCCACTGCTACAGGCACAATACTACGCCAGACATCTAACCACACACATAAAAAAATATCATCTCTCAGATATATGCTCCACAGACTAAATTCAGTTCCATTTGACACACAGAATTATAATAAGGAACTTGACATTATAATTCAAATAGCAAAAAATAACAGACACCAAGTTACAAAATTGGTACACATTCAAATACAGAAACAAACTGACACACAGAATTGAGGACATCCTCAAGATACAAGGAATAAAAGTAGCACATCAAAGCAATAAATTAATGCAGATATGTCTAAAGATTGAAGATGACACAGACATATATCAAAGAATTTGACATTTACCAACTCCAGTATAACATTATTGACACTCTATACTTAGGGCAGACCAGCAGAACTTTTGAAATAAGGTATGGAAATATAATACCAGCCATTTAACATTTGCAGACCACCTCCAACAAGAAAACCACCACCCTACCACAATAGAAACAGACATGAAGCGGTTTGGATACAATAACAAGAAACATCTCCTATCCCTTACAAGAGAACTCCAAATCCAAAAGGCAGAGTAAAGGAACATCAGCAATCAAATATTATTCAGACTAATAGAACATATAATAGATGAAGAACAGCCCCACTAACACAACAGAATAGTGCCACATAGACTAGTCAATATCCTCACCCTTGTTCATACTCAACTGTACCATAGAAGTTATTACATTAGTACCCCTTACAAACACGACACACACACACACACACACACACACACACACACACACACACACACACACACACACATATATATATATATATATATATATATATATAAATATAAAAAACAAAAAATAGTAAATATATAACGCGCACGTACACACACACACACACACACACACACACACAGCAATAGCAGGCCCACTCGCTACCACCAAAAATAAACAAACGACTAACGCATTATGTTCATCAAAAGAAAGTGCACAAGATGGCGAGATGACCGTAGTTCTTCAGAACATAATAGTATATTGTGCTAGTGAAATTGCTGTGTGCTAAAACCTACCACAAACGTGTTAAAGAACGTGAAGAATGGCGTAGGAAACAAGAAATCGTGAGTAACGAAAATAATTAATATTGTTTATAGTAGTAAGTTAAAGGGTGAGATCAGTTCATGATCTTAGCAAAGTCAAATTGTAAAAAATTATGTCGTTACAGTGAGCACAGAAGATGCTTTAGAATAAAGTGAATCACGTTCGTTCTTAGTTAGACATTATTGCAATCTCAAAAGGTGGTAGTTAACCTATATGACTCGTATCACAATAATCTCGTTAATTTCCCTCTGTGTCATACCGAGAATGAAATCATAAGGCTGCAGAAACTAGCTGCCAGGAGAGGAAGTCCAATGCTTAGGTATGTGTATTATACAATAAAGTTGAAAAGAATCCAGAAAAAGCCTCGAGAAAAATTGACAAAGCAGAGTGTTTCATTACTCAGAATATATCGATTTCTTGACTGGCGTCATCTTCAGGCACACGTTACGCAAAGCGATGCCTGAAGTGCACCAGTCAAAGGAGATGACAGGTCGCCGAACGAGAATTAGCGGTCGGACATGCAACTCAATGCCCCATTGTTAGTATTTCTAGAGAAGGATTTCGTATCGTTGCGTACTCATCGTTGCTGGCCCTCATCTGTGTTTAATGTATGCCGTCTGTAGCGTGAGCACTGATACATGTAGCAGAGTCTCGTTTTCCCACGGAAAAAAAAAAAATGTTACAGAGACTACAGCGAGAAGGAAAGTCGATTGGCGTTTAAGAGTGTCGGACAGTGAAGTTACGTTCCGACAGGCACACGGGAAAAGGACACTGATCCAGAGGTAATGTTTGTCTTAAGGTTCCTGTGCTCTATCAAACAATTTATCAAACTTCACTAGCTTGTCATAGTATTTGGCTGTGTGTGGCTTTGCTTGACGTGTTTGTCAAATATAGAGTGTGTCTGACGTGTTTGCAGGAAATTTTGATTGCCGATTCGACAAGATGTCGGATGCTGTTTGAGTTGATGTTTCCCTGCGCATATTTAACAAGAAAGAGTTATCTCACTGTATCGTGAGTTGTGGAAACTACGATCAAAACAACACATGTATAAAATCAAAAGAGTATTGGCAATTCTCAAACTGTAGAGATGTTGCGCCTTTCACAGCCACATGTTATCCAGAAGGACGGGAAGAAATCAATATTCTACGTACAATATATAAGCAGGAATGTTATGACAAAGAACTATCGAAGCTCTCCTATTCTTCAACGAACGATGTATAAGTTACCAAGCTGATATTTGAATGACCTTTCATTAGGTTTTCATGGATATACCTATCTCTCAATTTGAACCATTTCCTGGAACAGCGACTTGTTTTCATTTTCTTCTGTATATATAGCATAAAATTCAGTGCAAGGAATGCTTTGTCTGCAGTAGTTGCTTTTCCCACGTTTCAAAATACTCACGAACGTAATATAGCTGCTTAAAAAGTGAGATTAAACTTGACAAAATTTGTTGGTACATTTGCGCGCTTGTTTAACAAACCTGTAGACAGGAAACAACGATTTTGACAACAAGTTTGATCGTTTACATTAGCCATTACTAATTACAGTTAGCCGGCCGAAGTGGTCGTGCGGTTAAAGGCGCTGCAGTCTGGAACCACAAGACCGCTACGGCCGCAGGTTCGAATCCTGCCTCGGGCATGGATGTTTGTGATGTCCTTAGGTTAGTTAGGTTTAACTAGTTCTAAGTTCTAGGGGACTAATGACCTCAGCAGTTGAGTCCCATAGTGCTCAGAGCCATTTTTGAATTACAGTTAATCACACAATGGCGTCAAAACTCAGTATTTCGCGATGCTAGTCAACCACATCTGTAAGTACAGATCTTTTGAAAGCCTTCGTATATTCGTTTTATTTAGCAATACTAGTGAAAACTGAAATATTATTTCCATGTAGGTAACCTCATTAGAACGTCAAAATATCCTCTCTCAAACACTTGCACACAAACTGTGTACTGCCTACTGCATTGTTTCTTCCTTATTCTTCAGTTCTGGTGTGTCTCATATGCCTGTACAGCATTTTAAAACGATTACGTGCAATTTTCCAATATTTTAGTCACAACGGGGTCCTCAATCAAAACAAATTTCCTGGAAGGCAATAATCTGCTACAAAGGCAGTAGTTACTTGGGTCAAAATATTCTCGGCGGTGTAACTATTTTTAAGTGTGTGGTACAACCCGTCAAACAGACGTATTTGGTTAGCATATGAAGAGACAAGCAGTCTTGATCGCAGTGCTTGTTTCTACATATGACACGTACTCGTTCTTGTACTAACCCCGGAATGAACTGGAAAAAAGTATTTGGTTAGTGGTCAGAACTTCCGCTCTTATACTTATAACATGAATGTTAATTAATACGTAGTTGTTCAGGAAACGGTGCCGTGTTATTATTTTAAAACCACAGTTTTGACGACGTTTGACCAGAGTAAGTTGTACTGTAAGGAATAGGACGATGATACACTAGGGAGCGAAAGGCTATTTATAATTTGTACAGAAACCAGATGGCAGTTATAAGAGTCGAGGGACATGAAAGGGAAGCAGTGGTTGGGAAGGGAGTGAGACAGGGTTGTAGCCTGTCCCCGATGTTATTCAATCTGTATATTGAGAAAGCACTGAAGGAAACAAAAGAAAAATTCGGAATAGGTATTAAAATCCTTGGAGAAGAAATAAAAACTTTGAGGTTCGCCAATGACATTGTAATTCTGTCAGAGACAGCAAAGGACTTGGAAGAGCAGTTGAACTGAATGGATAGTGTCTTGAAAGGAGGATATAAGATGAACATCAACAAAAGCAAAACGAGGATAATGGTATGTAGTCTAATTAAGTAGGGTGATGCTGAGGGAATTAGATTAGGAAATGAGACACTTAAAGTAGTAAAGGAGTTTTGCTATTTAGGGAGTAAAATAACTGATGATGGTCGAAGTAGAGAGGATATAAAATGTAGACTGGCAATGGCAAGGAAAGTGTTTCTGAAGAAGAGAAATTTGTTAACATCGAGTATAGATTTAAGTGTCAGAAAGTCGTTTCTGAAAGTATTTGTATGGAGTGTAGCCATGTATGGAAGTGAAACGTGGACGATAAATAGTTTGGCCAAGAAGAGAATAGAAGCTTTCGAAATGTGGTGCTACAGAAGAGTGCTGAAGATTAGATGGGTAGATCACATAACTAATGAGGAGGTATTGAATAGGATTGGGGAGAAGAGGAGTTTGTGGCACAACTTGAGTAGAAGAAGGGATCGGTTGGTAGGACATGTTCTGAGGCATCAAGGGATCACCAATTTAGTAATGGAGGGCAGCGTGGAGTTTAAAAATCGTAGAGGGAGACCAAGAGATGAATACACTAAGCAGATTCAGAAGGATGTAGGTTGCAGTAGATACTGGGAGATGAAGAAGCTTGCACAGGATAGAGTAGCATGGAGAGCTGCATCAAACCAGTCTCAGGACTGAAGACCACAACAACAACAACAACATGTTGTACCGCAAAAATCTGAAGGGACAGAACCTAAGATTTGACTGTAATCCACATACAATGTCTGTCCAAAAAGTTCTAAGACTGATTTTGTTTCTGGCACATAAGAAAATAATTCCTACCACTTACAGTTTCATTTAATGTTAGCAAATTTCCCTTTTCCTACATTTTGTACCCTTACTTCGACCATCGTCAGTTAATTTTCTGCCCAAATGGCTAAACTCATCTACTACTTTCAGTGTCTCTTTTCCGTATTAATTCCTCTGCTGTTGTAGTCTTGTGTTTGTCTATCTACGTCTACATCATCCTCCGAAAGGCACCTAACAGTATGTGACGGAGGGCACTTCAGTTATCGCTAACTGATCCCTTCTTCACTGTTTCACTCGAGAATGGCGTATGGGAAAAGTGACTATCTTTAAGCCTATGTAATAGTTCAAAGTTTTCGAATTTTCTCGGAGTGGTCATTTCGTGAGAGTTGTGTGGGAGAAAGTAATGTGTTGTTCGACTCTTTCCGGAAAGTGCTTACTCGAAATTTCAGCAGTCAAACTCTCCGTGATGCACAACGGCTCTTTTGTAACGTCTGCCACTGGAATTTTTTAACACATGCGTAACACTCTCGCTCCGAATAAACGAACCGGTGACAAAACGCATCGCTCTTCGTTGGATATTCTCTACCTCTTCTATCAGTGCTACCTGGTAAGCATCCCAGACTGATGAACAATGCTCAAGAATCGGCCGAACAAGAGCGCTGGAAGCGATGTCCTCCGTGGATGAGTTACATTTCCTTAACATTCTTCCTATGAAGCTGTCTGCTTTTCTATTTGTTTATTGTGGTTATTCCACTTAACGTCGTTCCACTTAATGTCGCTCTGAATGGTAAAAGTCGCTTTGGATATTTGCTCCTAGATATTTTAGGGCAGATACCGCTTCAAACAATTTTTAGTCAGTAATGTGGTTGTCCAGTAGTGGATTTCTTATCCTATGAACGCACAATATCTTACATTTATTTATGTTCAGCGTCAAGTACCACAGCCTGCATCTTTCAGCAATCATCTGCATGTCAATCTGCAAAATGAAACTGTCTTCTGGCGCTGCTATTTCTTATAGACGACCATATATTCTGCGAACAGCCTTAAAGAGCTTCCGGCACTTTCTACTACATCATTTACATGCATTGCAAACAGTTACGGTCCTATTACACATCCTTAGGGTAATCTGGAAATTACCTTTACGTCTGACGATTTTGTTCCGTTAAGAGCAACATGTTGAATTCTGTCTGCAACGAAGTATGGAATCCAATCGCAATTCTGTCCCAATACTGTATAAGCTCGTATTTTTTTTACTAAACGGGAATGCGGGACGATGTGAAATGCATTCCTGAGATCAAGGAACTTGGCGTCAACCTAAATTACGGCGCTGTGGATCTGATCGAGATCGAGAGCGAGTTGAGTTTCGCAATATCTCTGTTCGCGCAATGCATGCTGATTTTTACAGGGAAGATTTTCGTTCCCCCAAAAGTCAGTTTTTGAGCATAAAAATATTACATAATTCTACAACGTATTGACCTCAAGATATGGGCCTATAATTATTTGCATCTCTCCTAAAACTCTTCTTGGAAACGGTAATGATCTTCGCTTTTTTGCAGTTGCTATGTACCCCTCGTTGATCCAGCGTTCTCCGATAAACTGCTGCTAGAAGGGGAACAGTCTTCATAGAATCTTATAGGTATTTCATCTAGTTCTCATACCGTTCCTCTACAAAGCGATTGCAATAACTTTTCTATTCCGATTTAGTAATCTCAATATCTGCCATTTCGACGTTGATACTGTGATTTAAAGGGTGGGCCGTGTTACCATCTTCCGTGCTGAAACAATTATGGACGATCGAATTAGATATTTTGGCCTTTTCTTTGTTATCATTCCTTTCGGTGCCAGAATCGCCACTGCGTGAATAAATGGAGGGGTTCTGATTTTACGGACAGGGAGCCACAAATCCTGTCTCCAGTGAAACATAGTAAAGGAAAATCGTTGTCCAAGGAGTGGGTACTGAACATAATTACGTACATGGAAGAACATCCGCAGTCTAGTAAAAATTATGAACGGAAGTCCGCAGCAATATGATCATGTAGTGCATTAAGAAAAGCTAGGGATATTCTAATACGACAAGGCGCACTTATTACAAAAAGTGGTGACAGCGAGTTTCAAGCATGCTTCATTTAGTTTACAGGAAATGCGTTATAGTAAGCTACTACGTTCTTCACATCAAATTGCGCGCGACATAGACTAGTGCGATTTCAAGGGAAGCAGTGGATGGTTGCATAGCTTCAAACAACGCTACAGAACAGGAAGACGTGAGATAACGAAATTTCAAATAAAGCGTCAACTTGACGATCCACAGCAAACTGCGGAATGGGCTCGAAAATTCGTAGACGAGATGAACAAACCTATTGTTGTGTTCTGCCCACACGTCTAACATAGTGTGCCTAGGAAAGCTGCTTTTTCGAATTGCTAAACAACAATTCAAGCAAATCGTATTAATAGCGTTTATTACAAAAGGAAGTGATTATAATACTTCACTTTGTGAGATATAGACGTGTCGCAAGGAAGGAGTGACAGACAAACATAAGAAAGGTCTTCAATATACACAATTCGTAATACAAGTGAACCAATACAGTTTGTAAGTCACGGCTGTAGCGCTCGTGGGTCGGCTCAACTCGGGCTGCGACTAGGCTGCGCGGCGCTTATATTCTCTACATCTACATACATACTCCGCAATCCACAATACGGTGTGCGTGGTGGAGGGTACCTCGTACCACAACTAGCATCTTCTCTCCCTGTTCCACTCCCAAACAGAACGAGGAAAAAATGACTGCCCATATGCCTCTGTACGAGCCCTAATCTCTCTTATCTTTGTGGTCTTTCCGCGAAATGGAAGTTGGCGGCAGTAAAATTGTACTGCAGTCATCCTCAAATGCTGGTTCTCTAAATTTCCTCAGTAGCGATTCACGAAAAGAACGCCTCCTTTCCTCTAGAGACTCCCACCCGAGTTCCTGAAGCATTTCCGTAACACTCGCGTGATGATCAAACCTACCAGTGACAAATCTAGCAGCCCGCCTCTGAATTGCTTCTATGTCCTCCCTCAATCGGAACTGATAGGGATCCCGAACGCTCGAGCAGTACTGAAGAATAGGTCGTATTAGTGTTTTATAAGCTGTCTCCTTTACAGATGAACCACATCTTCCCAAAATTATACCAATGAACAGCAGACGACTATCTGAATTCCCCACAACTGCCATTACATGCTTGTCCCACTTCATATCGCTCTGCAATGTTACGCCCAAATATTTAATCGACGTGACTGTGTCAAGCGCTACACTACTAATGGAGTATTCAAGCATTACGGGATTCTTTTTTCCTATTCACCTGCATTAATTTACATTTATCTATATTTAGAGTTAGCTGCCATTCTGTACACCAATCAAAAATCCTGTCCAAGTCATCTTGTATCCTCCTACAGTCACTCAACGACGACACCTTCCCGTACAACACAGTGTCATCAGCAAACAGCCGCACATTGCTATCCACCCTTTTTTTTGGTCATCAGTCTACTGACTGGTTTGATGCGGCCCGCCACGAATTCCTTCCCTGTGCTAACCTCTTCATCTCAGAGTAGCACTTGCAACCTACGTCCTCAATTATTTGCTTGACGTATTCCAATCTCTGTCTTCCTCTACAGTTTTTGCCCTCTACAGCTCCCTCTAGTACCATGGAAGTCATTCACTCAGGTCTTAGCAGATGTCCTATCATCCTGTCCCTTCTCCTTATCAGTGTTTTCCACATATTCCTTACCTCTCCGATTCTGCGTAGAACCTCCTCATTCCTTACCTTATCAGTCCACCTAATTTTCAACATTCGTCTATAGCACCACATCTCAAATGCTTCGATTCTCTTCTATTCTGGTTTTCCCACAGTCCATGTTTCACTACCATGCAATGCTGTACTCCAGACGTACATCCTCAGAAATTTCTTCCTCAAATTAAGGCCGGTATTTGATATTAGTAGACTTCTCTTGGCCAGAAATGCCTTTTTTGCCATAGCGAGTCTGCTTTTGATGTCCTCCTTGCTCCGTCCGTCATTGGTTATTTTACTGCCTAGGTAGCAGAATTCCTTAACTTCATCGACTTGGTGACCATCAATCCTGATGTTAAGTTTCTCGCTGTTCTCATTTCTACTACTTCTCATTACCTTCGTCTTTCTCCGATTTACTCTCAAACCATACTGTGTACTCATTAGACTGTTCATTCCATTCAGCAGATCATTTAATTCTACTTCACTTTCACTCAGGATAGCAATGTCACCAGCGAATCGTATCATCGATATCCTTTCACCTTGTATTTTAATTCCACTCCTGAACCTTTCTTTTATTTCCATCATTGCTTCCTCGATGTACAGATTGAAGAGTAGGGGCGAAAGGCTGCAGCCTTGTCTTGCACCTTTCTTAATACGAGCACTTCGTTCTTGATCGTCCACTCTTATTATTCCCTCTTGGTTCTTGTACATATTGTATATGACCCGTCTCTCCCTATAGCTTACCCATACTTTTTTCAGAATCTCGAACAGCTTGCACCATTTTATATTGTCGAACGCTTTTTCCAGGTCGACAAATCCTATGAAAGTGTCTTGATTTTTCTTTAGCGTTGCTTCCATTATTAGCAGTAACGTCAGAATTGCCTCTCTCGTCCCTTTACTTTTCCTAAAGCCAAACTGATCGTCACCTAGCGCATTCTCAATTTTCTTTTCCATTCTTCTGTATATTATTCTTGTAAGCAGCTTCAATGCATGAGCTGTTAAGCTGAGTGTGCGATAATTCTCGCACTTGCCGTCTTCGGAATTGTGTGGATGATGCTTTTCCGAAAGTCAGATGGTATGTCGCCAGACTCATATATTCTACACACCAACGTGAATAGTCGTTTTGTTGCCACTTCCCCCAATGATTTTAGAAATTCTGATGGAATGTTATCTATCCCTTCTGCCTTATTTGACCGTAAGTCCTCCAAAGCTCTTTTAAATTCCAATTCTAATACTGGATCCCCCATCTCTTCTAAATCGACTCCTGTTTCTTCTTCTATCACATCAGACAAATCTTCACCCTCATAGAGGCTTTCAATGTATTCTTTCCACCTATCCGCTCTATCCTCTGCATTTAACAGTGGAATTCCCGTTGCACTCTTAATGTTACCACCGTTGCTTTTAATGTCACCAAAGGTTGTTTTGACTTTCCTGTATGCTGAGTCTGTCCTTCCGACAATCATATCTTTTTCGATGTCTTCACATTTTTCCTGCAGCCATTTCGTCTTAGCTTCCCTGCACTTCCTATTTATTTCATTCTTCAGCGACTTGTATTTCTGTATTCCTGATTTTCCCGGAACATGTTTGTACTTCCTCCTTTCATCAATCATCTGAAGTATTTCTTCTGTTACCCATGGTTTCTTAGCAGCTACCTTCTGTGTACCTATGTTTTCCTTCCCACCCTATCCAAAAGATTATTTATGTCGATAGAAAACAACAGCGGACCTACCACACTCCAGATGATACCCTCACCTCGGATGAACACTCACCATCGAGGACAACGTACTGGGTTCTATTACTTAAGAAGTCTCTTCGTGTAGAGGCTCGTCCTGTCTCGGGGACGTCCTAGAGAGGGGGCCGTCAGCATTCTATCAGCTGACATCGTCTCACAGCGCTCTCTGATCTTCTGTTCTTGATCATCGTGCCGGCGCTTGACGTTACGCCGTAACACTTATCCCTTCGTTCAGTAAGGAATTTTTTTCAATTTCGGCCAATCAGGATTTGAAGAGGAACTGCGTATCAAAGAGAACCTGGAAATTAAAGGTCCCTAGAGGGCCGTGTCAACATCAATGCCTTAATGCAGTCATATACAACAATGCCGATTGTTAATCCGGATGGTAAGTTGGATGAAAAGTCATTTATTGTGCTGTGAGAGGTTGGAGGTGTTTTGTGTCCTACGATTCTGTGCATGATCTTGCAAGGGCAGTATGAAATATTTGCGTTACAGGAAGCAAGAGAGTGAAAATAGGCGCAAGAGAGCTATGGTATGAGCACTCCTTTCCACCAACACCTCGTCAAAATAACTTTGTTTGATTCCTGGTCTGCGCGTTTAGAGCAAATTATCCCCCCTGAAGAGTGTGTGACGTGACAATTCATACCACCTGGAACCACTGGACAAATCCAGCCTCTGGATATTTGTTCTTTCCGTGCATACAGAGTACATTATGACACTGTTTTCAACTACGCCATAAAGGATAGCGAGTTTCACGATAAGCTCCACGACAGACTGTTTCGCATTCCATCAGTTCCCATCGCCCCGTTACACAAATATGGTTCTATATGCATTCTTTGAGTGTGGATACCTATTTGAACGCCCTGCTCGTTTTCTAACTCCCAAGGAGTTTGCCGAAGTTGCGAACCTTTGTGATTACCCAAGTGTGTCATGGTGCAGATCAATGGTTTGATCATACAATGTAAGCTGGTACTAACATGACTTAAAACTACTGGACTATTAGGCAGTGGTTCATGTATTAAACTTTCTCCTAACGTCCATCTTTTTGATTTGCAGCTCCTTGTATTGACCGTGTTTGCAGTTAAAATTTTTGGATGTGAGTCCGCCAGTGACGCAAAACACCGTTTTTCTCAGTACACAAAGATGTTTCGGCACCACTGTGCGATCATCAGTGGGTTTTCGTTTTTATTTGTTCTGCAATGTGAACATTTTTGTTAAATTATTATAAAATTATGTGCAAGAATTTTCTGGATCACTTTTGTGTTAATTATTACAGATTATTGCAGATGACAAGCTGCCTGTAATAATTAACACAAACGTGATCCATAAAATTCATGCTCACCAAATGTAAAAGTATTTACAAAAAGAAACGATCTGTTGTTTGAACTAAAAATGCACATAATTTTATAATCATTTAACAAAAATGTTCACATTGCAGAATAAATAAAAGCGAAAACCCACTGATGATCGCACAGTGGTGCCGAAACATGTTTGGGTACTGAGAAAAACAGTGTTTTGCGTAACTGCCGGACGTCACATCCAAAAATTTCTCCTAACGTTTGCTCTCAGACATTTTCAGATGTAAAATGGCTAACTGCCAATTAACCATTTTACCTCCGAAGATGTCTCCTGCAGGCGGAGAGGAAACGTTAGGAGAACGTTTTATACATCGAACACTGCCTAATAGCCTGGAAGTTTTAAGTGAAGTTAATGGTTTGTTTTGAAAATTTCTTGAATGTCGACAGTGTGCATTTTGTGAAGTATAATACATACATCCCATAGAACGTAGAATTCTGCACCACCCGGACATACATTTTCTGACGCCCTCCTAGTGCTCATGATGAATCATTAGCTGCTAATATTTTTCGTGTTATAATTGTTAACACAACACTTTCAAATGAGCGTTAGTAAAGACTTAACTTGCTATCTCGCACTCAATGGGTTCCTTGTAAGGCATATTGAACGATACTTTTCAATTTTTTCCATTTGTGCTCAACATCTTCGTTCTCAGCATTGATTATTCAGATACGTTGCAATTTGTGTACTGTCACTCTTAAGAAGCAAAAACATTTTCCTACCTTTCTTAACATTCTATGTAAAACGCGTAGTCATAGTTGCTGTCACAGACCCATTATGCTGATGATCATGATCGCCATGAGACAGAGGATATAAAGAAATATGCTACCTTGGAAGCAAAATATACGACAACAGTCTGAACAAGGGACACATACTTCAAGACGAAGAGGGCATTTCCGACCAAGAGAAGTATGCTGATACCAACTATTGGCTATAGCTTCAGGAAGACATTTCCGAGAATGTACGCCTGGGCCACGGTTGTATACGGAAGTGAATTATGAACTATGGGAAAACTGGAAATCGGAGCATTTCAGATGTGGTGCTGTAGAGGCATGTTCAAAATTAAGTGTGCTGATACGTTCGGAAATGAGGTGGTCCTCCACAAAATTGGTGAGGAAAGTCGTATGTAGGAAACACTGACAATAAGAAGGGAAAGGATGATAAAACATGCTTTAAGAGCTCAGGAAATAATTTCCACTACACTAGAGAGAGTCATAGAGGCTATACAATGCAAGGAAAGAGGAAGGGATTGGCAAGTATTTAATAAATTATGAGGGACATTGGGTGTAAGTGCTATCCTCGATGAAGGAGTTGACACAGAAGGCCGCATCAAGACAGCCGGAAGACTCACCCACACGCATCCGCCCCTAAAACTAAGAAGACTGATTGTTGGTGAATAATGCAACCTCCGACAAATATACAGGGTGATTAACGAAGATATGCAAATATTTTAATATTGAAACAACTTACGGGAATTCAGCCAGGTAATATTAACAGCAACCGCCGGTATTTCGGCAAACAGTTTGCCTTGAAAATGGCGGGGTGTGCTCCCGCCGAAATATCGGCGGTCGCTGTTAATTTTACCTGGCTGAATTCCTGTAGGTTGTTTGAGAATTGTATACTCCGGGAGAAACTCTGGTTTCATATTTTAATACGTTATTCTACAAGTAAAACTAAAGGAAGAAAGTTCATATAAACATAGGTCCACAAATGTTTAGTTACAGAGTTCAGCTAATAAAAGATTTTCCCTGAAATTTAGCAGCTTCGCTAATATGAAGCCATTGCAAAACTGTACGAGGTTAAAGTAAAGCGCGTTTTCCATTTATTTTGTTGTTGTTTATCTGGTAAATCTAATAAAACATGTCCCAGACTTGTATCTACAGTAGTTTTCCATAACAACTGGACAAGCAATTTTCGTAGGTCTAGCTTCAAAATTGCCTTATTAGCAACATTTTTCAAAAGAAAACCTTCATCCACTATTTCACCCCCTTAGAGTTGGAATTTCGAAAAATCTGAGACGACGCCTTCAGTACAAAATCCAAAGCTTTTTCAAATTTCAAGTTTCTATCCTTAGCGGTTTGGGCTGGGTGTTGATGAGTCGGTCAGTCAGTCAGTGAAGACGTTGCATTTTAGATACAGAGATTTGAAATAAATCGTTAAGAAGTTTTCGAGGTTTTTGGAAGCGACATTTAACTTTTACACATTTGTATAAGACTTAACTTGTGCTTCCTGAAAGCAATTGAAAATGCGGCAGGATAATAGTATTTAAATCTAGTATTACCCTGACTTTGATTTATTATCTTTATAGGTTGGGATGCGGCGGCAAGCTTTGCGTTTTGATAATCAGTACTGAATTTTTGCACTCTCTGTATGCAGCGTGGCGAGTGCATCCCGTGTGTGACAAGACATACAGTTGAAAGTACGGATTGGCAACAGTTTTGCTACGGAATTATTGGCTGCTTGACTAATTCGCGCTCTTTGTTTGACGGGAAACACGTTTCTTTCAGTTTTGATCAAACTTCCTGTGATGACGAAACTAGTAAAGAA